>NC_134357.1:266133854-266433854 GCF_048569485.1 Anomaloglossus baeobatrachus | reverse complement strand
CAGGCAGGGCTGTATTTTGCCTTCATGCTGCCCTAGGCACTTTAAGTGGTCGCGCCCCTTAGTGACAACGTAAAACTGAGTTTTCGCACACGACATCTGTTTAAGGCAGATCTACTCTGTAGCACACTTTAAAAAGTATCAATAAGAAACTACCCCCCCCCCCCCAATGGGAATCACCACAGGCACATCAAAACATAGCATGAGTATAAAATATTCCCACCATCCCCACTTATATACTGTGACTGTGACACTGCCCCTAATAAACTAAAACACCACTGTGCCCTCCCTTATAAACTACTGTATATCCACCACACCTTCCTCGATTATGAAATATGATCTGTACATTGTGAGGAGGGAGCAGCATGATGTGAGGAAAATGTCCCATGCATGCTGCCCCCTCCTCGCAATGTCCCATGCATGCTGCCCCTTCCTCACAATGTCCCATGCATGCTGCCCCCTCCTCACAATGTCCCATGCATGCTGCCCCCTCCTCACAGTGTCCCATGCATGCTTCCCCCTCCTCACAATGTCCCATGCATGCTGCCCCCTCCTCGCAATGTCCCATGCATGCTGCCCCTTCCTCACAATGTCCCATGCATGCTGCCCCCTCCTCACAGTGTCCCATGCATGCTGCCCCTTCCTCACAATGTCCCATGCATGCTGCTCCCTCCTCACAATGTCCCATGCATGCTGCCCCCTTCTCACAATGTCCCATGCATGCTGCTCTCTCCTCACAGTGTCCCATGCATGCTGCCCCCTTCTCACAATGTCCCATGCATGCTGTCCCTCTCCATGAGCTCCTAATGCTGCCGTCCTCTTTTCCATGAGACCTTCATGTTGCCCCACTCATGCTAAGACCACCACACTAACGCTTATGCTGAGACCCCCACTACCCCACTCTTGATATTGACTCCCCTACATTGCTCCACTCCATACTGATCCCACACATGCTGCCCCTTCTTCACAATGAGCTCTCAATGCTGCCCCCTCTTATTCTGTGTCCTTACACTCCCCCCACCCAATCGATTTTGTCATTGCACTATCCCTCATCCCTTGTCCTCTGTCTCTAGCATTAGCCCCTCTCTCCCACTCCCCCAGCATCAGCCTCGCTCCCCCAGCATCAGCCTCTATCTTCCCTCAGCATCAGCCTCTCTCCCCCAGTCTCAGCCTTTGCCTCCCCCCAGCCTCAGCCTCCCTCCAGCCTCCCTCCAGTCTCAGCCTCAGCCTCCCTCAAGTCTCAGCCTCAGCCTCCCTTTAGTCTCAGCCTCAGCCTCCCTACAGCCTCCCCCCAGTCTCGGCCTCAGTCTCCCTCCAGCCTCCCCCAGTCTCAGCCTCCCTCCAGTCTCAGCTTCTGCCTCCCTCCAGCCTCCCCCCAGTCTCAACCTCCCTCCAGCCTCCCCCCAGTCTCAGCTTCCCTCCAGCCTCCCTCCAGTCTCAGCCTCCCTCCAGCCTCACCCCAGTCTCAGCCTCCCTCCAGCCTCACCCCAGTCTCAGCCTCAGCCTCCCTCCAGCCTCCCCACAGTCTCTGCCTCTGCCTCCCTCCAGCCTCCCCCCAGTCTCAGCCTCTGCCTCCCTCCAGCCTCCCCCCAGTCTCAGCCTCTGCCTCTCTCCAGCCTCCCCCCAGTCTCCGCCTCTGCCTCCCTCCAGCCTCCCCCCAGTCTCTGCCTCCCTCCAGCCTCCCCCCAGTCTCAGCCTCTGCCTCTCCCTCCAGCCTCCCCCCAGTCTCAGCCTCTGCCTCCCCCCAGCCTCAGCCTCTGCCTCCCTCCAGCCTCAGCCTCTGCCTCCCTCCAGCCTCAGCCTCTGCCTCCCTCCAGCCTCAGCCTCTGCCTCCCTCCAGCCTCAGCCTCTGCCTCCCTCCAGCCTCAGCCTCTGCCTCCCTCCAGCCTATCTCCAGTCTCAGCCTCTGCCTCTCTCCAGTCTCAGCCTCTGCCTCTCTCCAGTCTCAGCCTCTGCCTCCCTCCAGCCTCCCCCCAGTCTCAGCCTCTGCCTCCCTCCAGCCTCCCCCCAGTCTCAGCCTCTGCCTCTCTCCAGTCTCAGCCTCTGCCTCCCTCCAGCCTCCCCCCAGTCTCAGCCTCTGCCTCCCTCCAGCCTCCCCCAGTCTCAGCCTCTGCCTCCCTCCAGTCTCAGCCTCTGCCTCCCTCCAGCCTCCCCCCAGTCTCAGCCTCTGCCTCCCTCCAGCCTCCCCCCAGTCTCAGCCTCTGCCTCCCTCCAGCCTCCCCCCAGTCTCAGCCTCTGCCTCTCTCCAGCCTCCCCCCAGTCTCCGCCTCTGCCTCCCTCCAGCCTCCCCCCAGTCTCCGCCTCTGCCTCTCTCCAGCCTCCCCCCAGTCTCTGCCTCCCTCCAGCCTCCCCCCAGTCTCTGCCTCTGCCTCCCTCCAGCCTCCCCCCAGTCAGTCTCTGCCTCTGCCTCCCTCCAGCCTCCCCCCAGTCTCTGCCTCTTCCTCCCTCCAGCCTCCCCCCAGTCTCTGCCTCTGCCTCCCTCCAGCCTCCCCCCAGTCTCTGCCTCTGCCTCCCTCCAGCCTCCCCCCAGTCTCTGCCTCTGCCTTCCTCCAGCCTCCCCCAGTCTCTGCCTCTGCCTCCCTCCAGCCTCCCCCCGTCTCTGCCTCTGCCTCCCTCCAGCCTCCCCCCAGTCTCAGCCTCTGCCTTCCTCCAGCCTCCCCCCAGTCTCAGCCTCTGCCTTCCTCCAGCCTCCCCCCAGTCTCAGCCTCTGCCTCCCTCCAGCCTCCCCCCAGTCTCAGCCTCTGCCTTCCTCCAGCCTCCCCCCAGTCTCAGCCTCTGCCTCCCTCCAGCCTCCCCACAGTCTCAGCCTCTGCCTCTCTCCAGTCTCAGCCTCTGCCTAACTCCAGCCTCCCCCCAGTCTCAGCCTTTGCCTCTCTCCAGTCTCAGCCTCTGCCTCCCTCCAGTCTCCCTCCAGTCTCAGCCTCTGCCTCCCTCCAGTCTCAGCCTCTGCCTCCCTCCAGCCTCCCCCCAGTCTCAGCCTCTGCCTCCCTCCAGCCTCCCCCAGTCTCAGCCTCTGCCTCTCTCCAGTCTCAGCCTCTGCCTCCCTCCAGCCTCCCCCCAGTCTCAGCCTCTGCCTCCCTCCAGTCTCAGCCTCTGCCTCCCTCCAGCCTCCCCCCAGTCTCAGCCTCTGCCTCCCTCCAGCCTCCTCCCAGTCTCAGCCTCTGCCTCTCTCCAGTCTCAGCCTCTGCCTCCGTCCAGCCTCCCCCAGTCTCAGCCTCTGCCTCCCTCCAGTCTCAGCCTCTGCCTCCCTCCAGCCTTCCCCCAGTCTCAGCCTCTGCCTCCCTCCAGCCTCCCCCCAGTCTCAGCCTCTGCCTCCCTCCAGCCTCCCCCCAGTCTCAGCCTCTGCCTCCCTGCAGCCTCCCCCCAGTCTCAGCCTCTGCCTCCCTCCAGTATCAGCCTTTGCCGCCTCCCCCCCCGCATGCGCAGATCTCCGGTCTGCATTAGAGACACTCCCACGCTCCTTATGAATCCACTTACCTGCTCCAGTGCCCGCCGCCATCTTCCTGGCTCACGTGAGTATCCTCTTCTGACACCAGCTTCCATCACGGCGTCATCCGCGGCGTCCTGCTGTGAGCTCTGCATGTGACGTCCACACAGCAGTGGACGCAGCACAGAGGAAGGAGCTGATTGGCGCGCGCCTGTGACCCCGGAAGTGCAGGCGCCGGCAGTTCCGGGGTCAATCAGCTCCCTGTGCTCCGCAGCCACAAAAAAAAAAAATGTAAAAAAAAAAAAGAAAAAAAAAAAAAATTTTTTTTTTTTTTTTTTTTTTTTTGCTGCCAGAAGGTGCCGCCCCTCACAATCTGCCGCCCTAGGCACCGGACCACGGGTGCCTAATGGTAAATACGGCCCTGTCCACAGGGCACTGGGTCCTAAACCGTCCGACCCTGCACGCCCAAGAGATGTAATTTGTAGAATCCATTTTTATAAAGAGAAAGAAGCTATTCTCAAAAGCTGCAGGGACAATGGGTCGGGCTCACATCAAGGGACTCCCCTGCTGGTTCTCCCAGATCTGGCACGCAGAAACTTCCAGCTACCCAGGGCCCTGAGACCATTGCTTTCCGCTCTACGAGATAAGGATATCCCATACAGATGGGGGTACCCTTTCCAGTTGTTCGCAAGGAAAAATGGAAAAACGTCAACTCTCAAGGGCCTGGGAGATCTCCCAAATTTTTTGGGGACTTTTGAGCTGCCCATGATTAATCTGCCAGATTGGCCAACACCGAAAACACCGGCACCTCTTCCACCTAGAGAGCAGTGGAATCAAGTCCAAACCAAGAAAGGCAGAAGATCCTCACAGTCTGGCTATCGCTGATGTGACTGGCGCGGCCGAGTTTGGATGATGGAGTTGAAAAGGGGGATCAGGGCCATCCCCTTATTTTTTTCCGCACTATGCTCACCGATGTTGACCTCACACATGTTGTTTGTCTTTCATATAGAGAGATAATACTTAATACATCTGCCTATTTGTCTATTGAGAGCTCATTCTATATCAGAATATAGTACCAATCATTATTTGAGCTCTTATTTTCAAGATGCTATGTTTCCTGATCGATATTTTGTTATATTAGGATGTTCTATTAGTCTCTGTGTTTCATACAGTTTCAAATTGGGGTGTCTCGGGCCTTCTCATCCACAATGTGCCTGGGCGGGGGGAGTTTTGGATACCCCATAGTATGTGCATTAGTCGGGGAGGCGGGGGCTCCAACCTGTTGCTGGAGGCTTCTCTCACCTCTCCTAGGGCTGCAGCGTTTTGCTGTACTTGACAAAAGTCAATATAGTTGTTTGAGAAATTTTCTTGAACTAACCCACGGGTTAACACTTTTCTTCCTTTTAACCTCTACTTTCTCTTCTTTCACTACCTTCTTTTCTCTTTTTCTTCCTCTTTACACTATCACTAAACATTCTCTATACCATGGTGTCACACGTAACCTTCTGCACGTATAATGTTAAGGGCCTAAACAAGCCAGAAAAAAGAAGCCAGATCATGTACCGTTTTCATAAACAGAATATCAAAATTGTTATGTTACAGGAGACACACTTCAGAGCAGGTGGTGTTCCCAGCTGTAAAATAAAAAAAATTACCCAACATGGTTCCATTGCCCTCACCCGGATCGTAAGGCATGCAGGGTCTCTGTGGCATTCCATCGGTTCTTTCAACCTGAAGTAGTCGATTCTTGCTTTGGCTTGGATGGACGCTATCTCTTCCATAAGATATCTTTTTTTAGGCAGTATTTATACCATCGCTAATGTTTATTTTCCAAACCAGGGACAGGTGGCGTTCGCTCTAGAGGTATTTGGGAAACTTTCAGAATTCGCCAGCGGTTCCCGTATTATCCTTGGCGGGGACTTCAACATGATCCTGGACCCAGCAGTGGACTCGTCTTCGGGTAGGTCAGCTGTCCCTCACTCTGCGATACGTAGACTTAAAAAAAAGAGTTGGTGTCTCTTAGACTGGTAGACCTTTGGAGGATCCTGCACCCCGGAGTCAGGGACTATAGCTTTCACTCACTAGCACATAATAGTTACACGAGAATAGACTATTTATTCATTTCCCATGATCTCTTAGACAACACTCCAAAATGTTCATTGGATACATTTTTGTGGTCAGACCATGCGCCAGTTTATGGAGAGGTGGGAATGTTAGATAGAAGTGGTTGGGGATATACTTGGAGACTTAATGACAACTTATTGAAAAATGAAGCATGCCTGTAAGAGATTCACACAGCAATTACAAATTTCGGGGCCGACTATGCGATGGATCCGACACCTGACCCAATAAAATGGGAAGCCCTGAAGTGTGTAATCTGTATCTCTCATGGTTCCAGACTTAAGAGGGAAAGGGTGACGGAGTTAAAGGAATTATCACAACTGGGTCAGAAAGAAAAACAAAAACACACCAAACGACGTCCTCAAAGCAGAGATATCTACTTTGCAGCACCAAATCTTATCCATCTTAGACCAAAAATCCTTGTGTGCTAGAGACAAAGCTCAGAAAAATGTCTTTGAATTTGGAGACAAAAGTGGAAGACTGCTTCCAGAAAAAGACACACTGACACGCCCCTTGTCAACCTTCGAGTCGTTATGTCTCGAAAAATTGGCTATACCACATGCAACATCAGTCATCTACAAATTGCTCTCGGAAAAAGATTTACTTTCCCTTCCTCCTTATTGTAAGGCCTGGGAGGTGGAACTTAATAAAACGTTCACAAAAACCCAATGTGATAAATGCTTTTCCCTCTCTCATAAATCAATTATAGCATCCAAATCACAAGAAACGAGTTATAAAATAATATCGAGATGGTATAGGGTCCCAGCCACATTAAATAAATGGTTCCCTGGGGTACCGGATACATGTTGGCGATGTGGAACGGAGTTGGGAACGATGTCTCATATTTGGTGCTCCTGCCCGACTCTGAACGCTTTCTGGAACGGAGTCCTCAAAACGGTGTTGGAGGTGACGGAGATCGCAGTCCCACAATCTCCGGAAGCAATACTGCTCTACATGTTCCCTATGTCTAAATCTAGATTAAAAAAAAAAAAAAAAAAAGTGTGTCTAGTGATTTAGTCAGTAGTATTAGCCACACCTGTTTCTAGAAGCTTCTAGCAGCTTCTAGTAGTCCTTGTAGAACTATATAAACCAGCCAGAGCAAGTGAGGTGCTGAGAGTGCGAGGTACTGAAGTAAAGGGAGGCGACTGAAGATAAGTGTGGCATAGTTTTAACACAATCTCATAGTGGTGATAACTGTAGCTGTTTAAGAAGAGAAGAGTCGCCGTAAGCTGATCGATTGCTGGGACTTGCCGGGTCTCGCTGTTTGAGAACATCGCAAAACCGCGCGCCGTACGGCGCGCAACTTTCGCCTGTCATACGCTACATCAGCATTATGGAAGAGAAGAAAATCCACATGGTCACCTGCAACACATGCTACATGTTTACGGATCTGCCGCACAAAAAATCCAACTTCACCTGTCAAAAGTGCAAACTTGTTGCCCTCTTAGAGGAAAAGGTGCAGGGACTGGAAGAAAGAATAGCAACTTTGAAGCTAATTAAAGAACATGAGGACTTCTTGGACGAGGCAGAAGCAACAATTCAGGATATGGAAAGTGAGAAAAGCTTCAGAACACATACAGAGGCTGAAAAGTGGACACATGTGACCAAAAGAAGCCAGCGGATCAAGTGGTCGGCACCACCCACACAGCTTAGCAACCAATATGAAGCCCTCATGCTGGAGAACGAAAATGGCGCAGCTCAGGATGATACCGTCTCTACAGGAGAAGACACAGTATCATCAAAAGAAGTTACTTTGTCAACAAAAGCAGAAACAAAAGACACTCAAAAACACTCAGGAGCAAAATGCAGTGCATCCAGAAAGAAAAGAAGAGTGGTAGTTATGGGCGACTCACTACTAAGAGGCACGGAGGCAACTATCTGCAGGCCGGACATAACCGCACGAGAAGTATGCTGCCTACCGGGAGCAAAAATCAAGGATGTGGCCAACAGGATACCAACTATCCTCGGATCCAAGGACGAATACCCGTTCCTATTGATACATGTAGGAACAAACGACACGGCAAGAAATGATCTACCAACTATTTGTGAAGACTTTGAAATTCTGGGGAAGAAAATTAAGGAACGGAACGTACAGGTTGTTTTCTCATCAATCCTCCCAGTCGATGGCCATGGTGTCAGAAGATGGAATAGGATACTAGATTTGAACAACTGGCTACGACGGTGGTGCAGGCAGCAAGGATTTGGATTCTTGGACCATGGAGTGAATTACCTCTACGATGGACTTCTCGCAAGAGACGGGATACACCTCACAAAACCTGGGAAACACACGTTCGCCAGAAGGCTTGCCACACTCATCAGGAGGGCTTTAAACTAGAAGAAGAGGGGATGGGAGAAAAAACAGCAGACAAGAACATGCAACAGAAGGACAAACTAATCAAGGATACTAGATGCCGTAAAGAGGACCCAAGACAGGGTAATCAGAACGAAGCTAAGAAAAGGGGAGCAAAACTTCTTTCCTGCATGCTGACCAATGCAAGAAGCCTGACCAATAAGATGGAGGAACTGGAGCTGGTAATGTATGAGGAGAAATACGACATAGTAGGAATAACTGAGACATGGTTAGATGATAGTTATGACTGGGCGGCTAACCTGCAAGGATATGAATTGTTTAGGAGGGATCGTAAAAAAAGGAAAGGGGGTGGAGTCTGTCTATATATAAAGTCCAGTTTAAAGCCCAGACTAAGAGAAGATATTCAAGAGGGAAATGAAGAGGTGGAGTCTCTATGGGTGGAGATACAAGGAGGGAAAACTAATAAAATCCTCATAGGGGTTTGTTATAAGCCACCAAATATAACAGAAACTACTGAAAATATATTATTGAAACAAATAGACAAAGCAGCAAATCACAATGAGGTGATTATTATGGGGGACTTCAACTACCCCGATATAGACTGGGAAACTGAAACCTGCGTATCTCAGAAAGGAAACCGGTTTCTGTCAGTAACTAAGGATAATTATCTGTCCCAACTTGTGCCGGGCCCAACTAGAGGGGCAGCCCTTCTGGACTTAATTTTAAGCAACAGGCCAGATAGAATAACAGACGTACGAGTGTATGGGCACCTAGGGAATAGTGACCACAATATAATACAATTCCACTTGTCCTTTAGTAAGGTGCCTTGGAGGGGGGTTACAAAAATGCTGAATTTCAGGAAAGCAAAGTTTGATCAGCTTAGAGAAGACCTTCGCCAATTTGATTGGGACAATGTCCTCAAAAATGGGAGCACAGAAAATAAGTGGGAAATGTTTAAATCGGTATTAAACACCCACTGCGAGCTAGCCATACCATACAGAAATAAAAGGGCTAGGAACAGGAGAAAACCAATGTGGCTAAATAAGGATGTAAAAGGGGCAATGAATAATAAGAAAAAGGCATTTAAAAAGCTAAAACAAGAAGGCAGCGAGGAAGCATTAAAAATCTATAGAGAAAAAAATAAAATGTGTAAAAAACAAATATATTTAGCAAAAGTAGAAACTGAGAGACTCATTGCTAAGGAAAGCAAAGCAAATCCCAAACTATTCTTTAATTATATAAACAGAAAAAAGATTAAAATTGATGGTGTTGGCCCTTTAAAGAATAATGAGGGTAAAATCATAGAAAGCGATGTGGGAAAAGCAAATGTTTTAAATACTTTTTTCTCAACTGTGTTCACACAGGAAAAGCATATGCCAGGGGAAATGCAGAGTGATCATGTAAATGCCCCATTAAGTATGACCTGCCTAACCCAGGAAGAAGTGCAGAACCGACTTAGTAACATTAAAATTGACAAATCACCAGGCCCTGATGGCATTCACCCTCGGGTATTAAGGGAGTAAAGTAATGTGATAGACAGGCCTCTATTCCTTTTATTTAAAGACTCTATAGAAACTGGGTCTGTTCCACTGGATTGGCGGCTAGCAAATGTGGTACCAATATTCAAAAAAGGGTGCAAAAGGGAACCTGGAAACTATAGGCCGGTAAGCTTAACATCTGTTGTGGGTAAAATGTTTGAAGGGTTTTTAAGGGATACTATTATGGAATGTCTCAATGTTAATAACTGTTTAACTCCATATCAACATGGATTTATGAAGGATCGCTCCTGTCAAACTAACCTGATCAGCTTCTATGAGGATGTAAGCTCTCACATGGACCGAGGAGAATCATTGGATGTCATTTATCTCGACTTCGGTAAAGCATTTGACACTGTCCCACATAAAAGCCTGCTAAGTAAAATGAGAAAGCTTGGGCTCGGGGAAAATGTGTGTAGATGGGTAGGTAGCTGGCTTAGTGGTAGAAAACAAAGAGTGGTTATTAATGGTGCATACTCAGATTGGGCCAGGGTTACTAGTGGGGTGCCACAGGGGTCTGTATTGGGCCCCCTACTATTTAATATATTTATTAATGATCTGGTGGATGGTTTACAGAGTAAAATATCAGTATTTGCAGATGATACAAAACTATGTAAGGTAGTTAACACAAAGGAGGACAGTTTGCAACTACAGATGGAATTGAGTAAATTGGAGAATTGGGCTGAAAAATGGCAAATGAGGTTTAACACAGATAAGTGTAAGGTTATGCACATGGGAAGGAGAAACAGATGCTACGATTACTTACTAAATGGGAAACTGCTGGGGAAATCAGACATGGAAAAAGACTTAGGCATATTAGTCAATAAGAATCTAAATTGGAGTGCCCAGTGTCAGGCAGCAGCCACCAAAGCAAATAGGGTGATGGGATGCATTAGAAGAGGTCTGGGGGCACGAGATGAAAACATCATTCTCCCTCTGTACAAATCACTAGTCAGACCACACTTGGAGTATTGTGTGCAATTTTGGGCGCCGGTGCTGAAGAAAGACATTACTGAACTTGAAAGGGTTCAGAGGCGGGCTACTAAAATAATAAATGGAATGGGTGCATTACAATACACGGAAAGGTTATCAAAATTAGGTCTATTTACTCTAGAAAAGAGAAGACTTAGGGGAGACCTAATAAATATGTACAAATATATCAGAGGGCCATATAGACATCTCTCCCATGATCTGTTTGTACCAAGGACTATGACAAGAACAAGGGGGCATTCTTTTCGATTGGAGGAAAGAAAATTCCTACATCAGCATAGAAGAGGGTTCTTCACGGTAAGAGCAGTGAGGCTCTGGAACTCTCTTCCTGAGGAAGTAGTGATGGCCAACTCACTGAATGAATTTAAGAGAGGAATGGATGCATTTCTTGTTAGCAAAAGTATAGAAGGTTATAAATAGCATAATCTTACAGGTAGATAGAAGAGCGACCTAGATTATTAGAGGAATGGGGGGGGGGCTGCAATACCAAGACAGGTTATTAAACTTGGGGTTAGTTAGTTAGGAAAAACAAAGGCTTAGGGGGATCTAATCACAATGTATAAACATATGAGGGGACAGTACAGAGACCTTTCCAAAGATCTCTTTACACCTAGGCCTGCGACTGGAACAGGGGGCATCCGCTAAGTCTTGAGGAAAGAATGTTTAATCATAATCACAGATGAGGATTCTTTACTGTACGAGCAGTGAGACTATGGAGCTCTCTGCCGTATGATGTTGTAATGAGTGATTCACTACTAACATTTAAGCAGAGCCTGGATGCCTTTCTTGAAAAATTTAATATTACCAGTTATGTATATTAGATTTTATGACAGGGTGTTGATCCAGGGAACTAGTCTGATTGCCGTATGTGGAGTCAGGAAGGAATTTTTTTCCCCATTGGAGCTTATTTGACACATTGGGTTTTTTTTGCCTTCCTCTGGATCAACATGTTAGGCTACAGGTTGAACTAGATAGACTTAGAGTCTCCCTTCAACCTTAAAAACTATGAAACTATGAAACTATGAAACTTCTCAGACACCTATTGCAGGCTGCAAAAACAGTTATCCCCAGGCATTGGAGATCTATGGACCCCCCCCCGTCTTTGGAGGAGTGGTTTACAGAGGTGAATCTGATACACCGTATGGAGTCTCTGATAGCGGGTTCCAACCGGGAAAGGGATACAGTTGCCAAAACTTGGTTTCACTGGGAGGCGTTATTAGAATCACCCATGTATCGGCAGATCCTGAAGTGAAGTGCAATGCCATAGACCCTTTCTTCTACAACTTTTTTCGTACTTTATAGCTCGCTTTCTCTCTTTCGTCCCTTCATCCGTGTTTTCTTTCCTTAGGTTGTAGTTGACAGTCCCCCATGTTGAAGGACTAAGGTTAGGGCAAATCAGAATTTGTCCTGGAACATGTTCATTTTTGCTTACCTACTTCTCCGGCCTTTAGGCCATAGACACCGATATGACCAGTAACGCAGTTTTTGTATATCCGTTCCAATATGTTTGTAAAAAACTCTTTTGAAAATTAATAAAAAATTAATTGTTAAAAAAAAAAAAAGTGGAAGACTGCTTGCCTGGACTCTACATCCCAGGCAGTCTCAGCCTCTGATCCTCAGGCTATGTGCGCACGTGTGCGCTCTGCACCGCACCTAAAAGGTGCGCTTCAGAGCGCAGCTGAAAAACCTCCGTTCTGAAGCGCATGGTGCAGGCAGAGAACGTGCGCTCTGCATGCTGCCTCTCCCTATAGACAGCATGCAAACCGCACGGAAGAAGTGACATGTCACTTCTTAGAACGCAGCGATTCGGGCAGCAGCCGAATCGCTGCGTTCGAATATGCCACGTGCGCACGGCCCCTGCACAATCTCCTTAGACTGTGCAGGGGACGCAGGACGCATGCAGTTACGCTGCGCTGCAGATCGCAGCGTAACTGCATGTAATACGCACACGTACGCACATAGCCTTACTCTTAACACAAGTCGGGGACCCAGATCCATTCTACATCTGACATCCTAGATGAATTTAAGAAATATTATGCATCATTATATAACATAGAATGTAAATCCAGCGCAATCACATAAATTTTAAAAAAGTTATCTTCTTTATTGTTGGTTTTCCATAAAATCCAAGCAGGTACATGCAGCATAAAAATATAGATGTGCCCAGGTCAGAGCGACGCGTTTCAACAAACTGTCTTAATCATGGTCTGAACCATCACCTCAGACCATGATTAAGACAGTTTGTTGAAACGCGTCGCTCTGACCTGGGCACATCTATATTTTTATGCTGCATGTACCTGCTTGTATTTTATGGAAAACGAACAATAAAGAAGATAACTTTTTTAAAATTTATGTGATTGCGCTGGATTTACATTCTATTTCTACTTGGTGACTTCTGACCATCTGTGCGCTGATCATCCTCCACAGGACGACTATAGGTCTGCAGCAGGCTTGGTGAGCTGATAATATATATTTTGATTATATAACATACCATCACAACACACGCCAGATGCTGTAAATTTTGAACGGGACGCGTGAGAATACATACGAGAAAATAACCCAGGGAGGTTGGGGGTGGAAGAGGCGGAGGAGTTGGAATCTGACTTTACGGAATCAGAACTTAAAGAAGTTATCAGTGCTCTCAAAGTAGGGAAGAGTCCGGGTCCGGATGGCCTCACTCCTCGTTTTTATAAACTATGTGGCGAGGCATGTGGATCTCTGATGCTGAAAGCTTATAATTCTATATCTAAAACATGTGGCTTTCCTAAACAATCTCTCCAAGCCCGGATAGCGGTTATTCCCAAGCCGGGGAGGGACCCCTTACTATGTGCAAACGACAGACCAATATCGCTTATCAACATTGATGTTAAACTATACTCCAAAATGATTGCACTTCGCCTACATCCATATATCTCAAGACTAATTCATAAGGATCAGATTTGTTTTGTTCCCGGGAGGGAGGCACGGGACAACACCATTAGAACCATGTCCTTGATTTCATGGGCTAGAAAGCAAAAAATCCCTGCCTGCTTTTTAATGGTAGATGCTGAAAAAGCATTAGATAGGGTTCATTGGGGTTTCCTTGAAGCCTCACTCTAGGGGATAGGGATTCGCCCTCAGCTGAGAAATTGGATAATGGCATTATACCAAGCTCCCACAGCTCAGGTGAGCATTAATGGTCGCTTGTCCAGCCCACTTGAGATTAGAAACGGCACCAGACAGGGGTGCTCATTGTCCCTATACTTATACATTATAGTGATGGAGTTTTTAGCAAACGCTATTAGGAGGAATCCTTCAATCAGTGGAATACAGGTGGGTCCCCGTTCCCATAAGATGGCTGTGTTTGCAGACGATTTATTGCTCTATGTTACTCAACCAAGGATAAGCTTACCGGCTGTCCTGGTGGAGTTTGAGAAATTTGGTAGATTGTCTAATTTTAAGCTCAACCTCCAGAAAACGGAGATATTAAATGTGTCACTCCCTACTGTAGAAGAAAGATCACTTAAACCTTCCTTCCCATTTAAATGGAGTAGTAGCTTTATTAAATATCTAGGGATTAAAATACCAGCAGACCCCAAACCATATATGACCTAATCTTCACAGACCTCTTGCACTCCATTCAGTGGGATCTCACCTCCCATAACCTCCCAATCTCTTGGTTCGGTAGAATTAACACTATAAAAATGGATATTTTACCCAGAGTTTTATATTTATTTCAGACCATCCCGTACAATTTGGGAGAGCCCTTCTTTCAAAAACTAAGAAGGATGATACTGCATTTTACCTGGCACGGTACCAAATCTCGCCTGAAACATTCTCTAGTAATACGCTCCCGGTGGGAGGGAGGGATGGGACTACCTGACTTTAAAGCCTACCATGCGGTGGCAGTTGGAAACTGTGTTCTAGATCTATTACACAATAAAGAGAATAAATTGTGGGTAGAAATGGAACATACCATGGCTCCAGCTAGTGCATTGGGAATTTTTTGGCTGTTCTCGGGTGATCACTTATCGAACATAGAACTGTCTCCATTCCTCCTCTCCCTAACTGGCACATGGCGCACCATCAATAGAAGATACGGCTTGACCAAAAATCCGGGACCTCTGACGCCTCTGGTGGGTAACCCTCAGTTCCCATGTTGGCTACACGAGTTTCACCCCAGTCTTATCTCTGTCTACACAATGGGAATCCCCTGTGTTAGGGATGTGGTATCCTCCGCAGCTTGTAGAACATTGAACTCCCTACTGGGAGATAGGACGGACGGAACCGGGACACTGGTTTCTTTATCTTCAACTTCGAAGTTACGTGGATTCTTTGACACCGGGGTCCAGATCTGATGAGGGAATGACCCATTTTGAAAAGCTATGTATTGCTCAGGAGACACCAACTCATGTTATCTCTACAATCTATAAAATAGAGTCGCTACAGAGTGGGGGAGGGGGCCTGCCCGGATACATAGACCAGTGGCATAGAGAGATGGGTCGTGTTTCTCCTGAAAAACTTTGGAACAAAACTTTTACCTTAACACACAAATTAACAGTATCCAGTAGGATACAAGAACTAAATTATAAAATTTTATCCAGATGGTATAGAACGCCAGACAAACTCCATATGATTTTCCCAGAGGTTGCCGACGAGTGTTAGAGGTGTCGGGGATCACCAGGGACAATGCTACACGTTTAGTGGACATGCACAACGATTAGAAAACTGTGGGATGAAATTTTCTCCCTATATAACCATCTCACACAGTCGGAAGTGACCCCCAAGCCAGAGATAGCATTACTTTCCATTTTTAATGGATCAGTCTCCAAAATCCGTAAAGATCTATCTTATTTTGTAATCTCAATGAGACAGATTATTCCCAGACACTGGAAAACATCCTATGAGTTGAAGAGAGTAGACTGGGTGGAGGCTGTAGATAGTCTGCGCCGTATGGAGGAGCTGAGGGCATCTGACACAAACACAATTCAGACTTGGTTCACAACCTGGTATCCCTGGATTGAATTCAGAGAATCGCAACAATTTCAGATCTGGCTAACTCAAGGTACTCTAGAATAGAAGGGGTCTACGATTAGTGGGTCTTGCGACCGAGGTGACTGGTGACGTGACATCATGGTGATATGTTTCTCTTTTCTTCCTTTTCTTTTTCCTCTCCTTATTCTCCCTTCCTGCTTTATGTCTTACTTCTCTTTATTTCTATTTAATCTTTCTTATATTCTATCTTAAGGAATCCTAGAGTGGGAGTTCCTGAACCTGTTTCTTATAGTTGAGTAGTATAAAACAATCACATATGTTACAGTGTACGTCAGACAATTACTAGGAGGGGCTTTCCTATTGTTTTGTTTTGATGGTTTTCTCTCTTGGAAAAGAGACGCTCCCATAGGGTTTCAGGGATCAGTATAATATCAATCGGATCCCGATGAGACCCTGGAAACCTTATTCCCTATATGCAGAGGATGTCGCTAGCGTCGAAACTTATTGTTGGACTGCTTCTTCAATATAAACATACACTAAAAGAAATGTAACTGCCAATTGAAAATTATACTTTTTGTAACCTTGATTTGATACAAATATATAATAACAATAATAAAGATATATTAAACATAAAGATTGTTGACAGTACAGTTCCCATTTAAAGGGAACCTGTCACCACTTTTTTGGCCTATAAGCTGCGGCCACCACCACCGGACTCTTATATACAGTATTCTAACGTGCCGTATATAAGAGCCCAGGCCGGGAGTAGAACATAAAAACACTTTATAATACTTGCCTAACGGTCGCGCAGTGGGCCTAATGGGCGTCTCCGTTCTCCGGTGCGGGTGCCTCCCCTTTCAGCCATCTTCGTCCTCTTTCTGAAGACTGTGTGCATGACACGTCTACGTCATACACACTCGCCGATCCTCCTCAGGGCAGATCAAAGTGCACCTGCTCAGGACCTGAATGCTGGCGAGTGTGGATGACGTCGGAACCGTCATACACCGCGGCTAGAGAAGGAGATCAAAGATGGCCAAAAGATGCGGCGCCGGGAACTGGACAACAGAGACCCCCCATCAGCCCCACCACGCAACCGTTAGGTAAGTGTTTTTTATGTTATACCCCCGGCCTGGGCTCTTATATACAGCATGTTAGAATGCTAGCTTATAGGCCAAAAAAGTGGTGACAGGTTCCCTTTAAATAAGGAAATTCACACATTCCCTATAAATCATTTGTAGGGTATTCGGTTAGCTCCATGTACCTTATGATCCTGTGATACAGCGTGTCCTGTACAATCCTGAGAATACATGGAGCATCTCTCTGCAGGATCTCTGGCTTCTGGGTCATCTGTTGGAGATAAACACACATATAGAATACAGAGTTCACTTTTGATATGAGCTGTTAGGAGTTTGCATATACAGTAGTACCCTAAAACAATGCTGCTTACACTCTTTACCCAGCATGATATGGGGTGACCTTCAACAGATCTCATGTATCTGTCCGGTTGAAACTTCAAAAGAAAACATAACTGGACACAGCTTAGATAATTACAATACCTCCAAAAGGCAAGTGACTAATCACTAATAATTTCAGCTTGTTGTATTTGGGCCCTATTCACACTAGTAAATTCAGGTGTCCACCACAAGTCTTGATAAGAATAGACAAACAGTCACTGTTAGGGTACGGCTCCACGACCATATAGCTTCCAATGTGAGAGCATCGTAAGCGATATGTTAATGACCCTCTGCTGCGGGTGTCAGCCGAGGGTAATGCGACTGTGATGCGATCTTGCGATCGTATCACAGCTGTGGAGAAGAGGGAGGGAGCACTTTCTCCCCATTTCCTCCCCGGCCTGTCTCTGCCTATACCGCACTGCGGTCGGATGACATGCGACTGCAGTGCGATGTTTTACACGCTCCCATACAGTTGTATGGGGGTGTGTGAGCCAAGAAGCGCTGCCAAACGCAGCATGCTGCGATTCATTCCGCATGCCTCTATGGCAGGAGAACCCAATCGCATGGACACTGCCCCATAGTTTTGCACTGGTGTAAGTCTATGTTTTCTCAGATTGCATTCGTTCATGCAAATCACAAGTGGAACCGAGCCCTTATTCTATAAACCAGATATTTTTATTTATTTATTTTTACATTGTTACCACTTGTACTCAATACCAGCGTAAATATGCACAAATATTTTGAGGTCCTTATAAATCATTAGCTTTTATTATTTCATTTTTTGAAGAGAGGGGTGGTGGGAAAAGTAGAACATTTGGGGAAAAAAGCAATTCCACCATTTCAGCCTTCCCTCTTTGACCCTAGGCCTTTGATGTGTTAGTTGCACCAAAATCCTGCACATACTCTGCTAGTGAAGAGGGCGCAAAGGGGCATGATAAGGGCAGAGACTCTGTGACCCCCCCCCCATATAAAATGTCCAAAACTTCCATCTTTACCTGTAATATTTGTCGGGCAGTATACAAGTGCTACAGCATCATGCCCTTGGCTTACTTACTAAAAATCTGATAACAGGTTTCATTTACCTATCTAGCAAAATTTAAGAAAAACATTTTTCTTCTTCTTAACTGTAAATTGTAAATGATTGTCACCCAGCTGTTAATGGGGAAAGGAGAGAGCCTTATTATATTAATCCCTATTTACCTGGCATCTAGAGGCTTAGCACCACAGCGTACGGTAACCATGCAGGGATGGCGCGTCATCATCAGCAGTTACCGGCTGTAATACACAGCTGACATCTCTCTGCAACTGGTGGGATTAAAGTTAATGCTGATCTCAGCGGTTGCAGTAAGATGTCAGCTGTGTATTACAGCCGGTACCTGCTAATAAATACGAACCATCCCTGCTGATGAATATATGATATGCCTATATTTATTACTTACCTGGGCTGATATTCACAGGAATTTGCTCCTCTTTACACTGTTGATCAGTCCCCACATATGTCTCCTCTGGTGCCATCTTAACTTTTACATTTGTCACATCTTCACTCTAATTCAATACATCAAAAAAAAATACTGGAGAAGAAAGCCTTTACAAGGTGAGATACATCCAAAGATGGTGGTCTAACAAGGCACAGAACGATAGGTCAACAGATGACATTTATCAAATCTATGAGCTAGAACTTCCATCACTTTCCAAAATTGCACTGCCCATAGACAAAGCTCACGGCTCATGAAATAATGGACACTGCTGTTAGTCGGAGCAGGCATACATCAGTTACCCACTCCAAGAAGGCAGCCATTTGTCTATTCTTGTGTGATTAGTCTATGAAGCTATTGGTGGGGTTCAGGAATTTCCCTGCACATAAATCTAGGGTTTGGGCTTTTTTGTGTGACAAACAGAATACTCATTTTTTTTACATTTATAACCTCTACCGGTCAGGCCAAATTAGGTTTTTTTGACCTTTCATTTTTTTCTCCCCTTGTTTCATGGCCGTATGAGGCCTTGTTTTTTTAAGGAACAAGTTGTAATTGTTAATGACCCAATTCATTTTTTTACCAAATGTGCTGAAAAATGTGAAACAAATGCCAAGTTGGGGTGAAAAAAAAAGGCACCTCCGTTATTACTTTTTGGGTTTTGCCTTCACAATGCAACCCATCAGCATGTTAACTGTTTATTTTTTACTTCATTTCTTTATGGTGGGCTCCCATATTTAGTTGTTTCTATTACTTTTCCTATTATTTCCCCTATAAGTAAAGCAAAGCTTCTTGAAGCCAGGAAATGTCAATGCCAAGGACATGGCTGATAGAAAGTCCACTCCTCTTCACTTTGAAGGTCATAGGAATTTTGTGTGGTTCAATCATGCTGCTTGAAAAGTTAGGGTAGCGTCACACTTTAGTGACGCAGCAGCGATCCCACCAGCGATCTGACCTGGTCAGGATCGCTGCTGCATCGCTACATGGTCGCTGGTGAGCTGTCAAACAGGCAGATCTCACCAGCGACCAGTGACCAGCCCCCAGCCAGCAGCGACGTGCAAGCGACGCTGCGCTTTCACGGAGCCGGCGTCTGGAAGCTGCAGGCACTGGTAACTAAGGTAAACATCGGGTATGGTTACCCGATGTTTACCTTGGTTACCAGCGCACACCGCTTAGCTTAGCGTGTGCAGGGAGCAGGAGCCGGCACTGGCAGCAGGAGAGCTGCGGAAGCTGGTAACGAAAGTAAATATCGGGTAACCACCTTGGTTACCCGATGTTTACCTTGGTAACAGCTTACCGCAGGCTGTCAGACGTCGGCTCCTGCTCCCTGCACATTCAGGATTGTTGCTCTCTCACTGTCACACACAGCAATGTGTGCTTATCAGCGGGAGAGCAACAATAAAAAAACGAACCAGGGCCGTGTGTAACGAGCAGCGATCTCACAGCAGGGGCCAGATCGCTGCTCAGTGTCACACACAGCGAGATCGCTAATGACGTCACTGCTGCGTCACCAAAACCGTGACTCAGCAGCAATCTCAGTAGCGATCTCGCTGTGTGTGAAGCACCCCTTAGTTTAAGTTCTTAAGCCAATTTTGTGCATCATAACATTGTTCTGACGCTAAACCTTGCCCAGCAGTTAACGGCATATAAACAGTTTGAGAAGCCCTGATCTGACGGTTGGCAGCAGGATGAACTGTGAAGGATATCACTGCTGGAAACTTAGCTGTATGGAGAAAGCTGTAGGCATCATGTATGGGATAGCTCTTACAATCTTAGGCCTGAAACACACTTCCATAAAGAACACGTGCGTGTGTCGCGTTCCGTTTTTCGGGTCAGTGTTCCGTTTTTGATGTCAGTTTCTCTGGTACGTGTTATATCAGTGTGATGGTGTATGCTTGCCGCGTGTGCGTGTTGAATGTCCGTGTATGCGTGAGATACATACGTGTCATGTCCGTGTGCAGTCCGTGTGTGTTGAGCCGTTTCACCATTAAAAAATAAAAACGCACACGGACCATACGGAAAGCACACATATATGGTCCGTGTCACGTACGTGCAGACACGGACCCATTGACTTTAGCGGGTCTGTATCTGCGTGATGGCGGCGAAACGCGGACACGTCATCAGTCTAAAAAAATGCACACACGTACAAACCACATGGACACATGTTCCGTGTGGCTTTACGTGTGTGTACCTGTTACCATAGGGTTACATTGGTGCACGTGCCGCAGGTACGTGTAAAAACGTACCAAATACGTACCGGCGGCACGGATGTGTGTTGCAGCTCTCAGGAAGTTTACATTTATGGTGCAAGGTTAAAGCTCTAAGGCTATGTGCGCACGTGTGCGTATTGTATGCAGTTACGCTGCGATCTGCAGCGCAGCGTAACTGCATGCGTCCTGCGTCCCCAGCATAATCTATGAAGATTATGCAGGAGACGTGCGCACGTGGCATATTAGAGCGCAACGCTTCGGCTGCTGCCCGAATCGCTGCGTTCTAAGAAGTAACATGTCACTTCTTTTGTGCGCTTTGCATGCAGTCTATAGGGAAAGGCAGCATGCAGAGCGCACGAATTCTGCAGGCACCATGCGCTTCAGAACGGAGCTTTTCAGCTGCGCTCTGAAGCGGACCTTTTGTGTGCGGTGCAGAGCGCACACGTGCGCACATAGCCTTATACTGTAGCACAAGCAGGTTACGTCAAAGGACCCTGGGGAGAAGACAGGAGCACTGTATTAATGCTTCTGTCTTTTCCTTTGTCAACTATATGACACTAAGTTAGTGCTATGTAGTCCGCACTGCCGATGCTTCTGTCAGACCTTGGTAATCATCAGGTCTCTGCAGACATGGCAGACCCAGATCTGCTCTGGCAGTGAAAGTCTAGCACAGCTGGGGGCTGTTTTTCTCTGTAACTGAAGCTCCTATGGGACTCCATGTTGGAGTCCAAAAAAAATTGTACAGTAAAAAGTAAAAAAAATGTTCCCCAAAGATCCTTTACAATCTCTTGGCAGATTATAAAAAAAAAAAAATTAAAAACAAAAATGAAAAAGGAAAAACAACTGCAGGAAAAAAAAATACAAAGTCCCCTACATAAAAGTAAACAAAAACCCAAACTTATATAAAATATATTTTTTGTTCCATATAACAGGGAAACTTACATGTACTAGGTATCCACATGACCCTAATAACCTGGAGAATTCACTCAATGGATTATTTAGAGTGAGGTGAACAGTAAAATATATGTATAAAAAAATAGGGTTTTTTTTTTTCTATGTTTGTGTTGCAAAGAAAAATTTTATAGACAGTGTTTCACAGTAATTTAAATGTACCCCAAAACAGGGATAAAATATATCACAATTTGTCATGCACAAAACAGCCACTTCAATGAAATAATAAAACAATTAGGGCTGCTGAAAAGAGGACAGGCAAAATAGGATTGTAGGAGGCATTCTGAAAATAGGAATGACATTTGAGGTAATAGGTTAAACATTTTAGGGCTGAACTTGATGCGCACGCTGTCAATTATCATTGTTCTTGAGATACTCTGAATTATCAAAAGACACATTGATAGAAGTCAGATCTTAACTATTTCTCCTTTTCTGCAACACGGGCTCCTTATTCATGGAGAATTTGTGCTCTGAAAATGAGGCAGACTATCTGAAGGCTTGATATTCACACGCTCTGGTGGGTGCTGGAGGTGTCCTTTTTAACAATCAATGAGTGAGAGTACAGATCTGCTGTATCAGTGCATAATTGCGGTAAAGCCTCATGTAAAAGCTTCAGTCCTCCTGTAGAAAGACCATATATTACATAAGTCAAATAGTGGCCACTCGGCTATCCGACTCCCTCTAATTCCTTCCCTGAGGCTGGCCAACACATTAGATGGCAAAAGCAGAACCTAGAAAGACCAGACCTATTCCGCTTTCTACTGACACATGCATGCCCGGCAGAACTGAGCGTGCATGTGTCTGGAGGAGTTGGGAGACACAGCTGTCTTACAAATCTTCCTTGGAATTACTGTATAATGTCCCAGTATTCCCAGCAGCGCTCACCTCTCCAGTCAGAAGCTCAATCATCTTGTTGGTGAGGTCCAGGATCTTCTGCTCATTCTTCCTCTCGAGCATCAGTGAGCGAGGCGGAGGCTCCTTAATGGTGTTCGGAGTCCGGCTCCATCCTCCTGACATACCAGTGTCCTTCCTTACTACTGTGTAGTCCTGTGTAGGGAGAGAAAGACACTAAAACACTTACTATATATCCCCCAATAAGTTAACCATGGGGAATGGATTGCAGAGCTATCTATGGAGACGTTTGATGTTCCAATACTCAGAATCCCTCACCTCCCCGGTCAGCAGGTAGATGATCTCCAAGGAAAGTTGTAGTATCCTCTCAGCCATCTCTTTGTCTTTACCCATCCTGAAAAGGGCCATTGTCTTGAGGAGGGGGCTTCAACACAATGGATTCCTAAGAAAATTAACTGAATCAGAACCACATCATAAAAGAATGATAGGTCATCCGAAAAAGATCGACTGCTTCTTAAAAGGGGACCTATCCCGAGGTGAAAAGTGACCACTTTATGTTCACATTTTATTCCCGCTGTTCCTAAGTTTTCAATTTTACCATTATTTTTTTTTAATCCACCATACATATGGGCCTTTATATATACCGTATACTGCTAATTTTTATGGGGTTTATCAAGGGGGCGTAAAGACCATAAAAATTAGAACTAATTAAAGGGAACCTGTCACCACATTTTTCACTATTAAACTAAATGTGTCCCCTTCTGCAGCTCCTGGGCTGCTTTCTATGACCTCACCAGCGTCATCCTCATACCCAACCATAATCTCGCGCCTGCGCATTTAGCTCACCGGCGCACGCGAGGGCAGCTATGTTTTCTGCTCTGCCCGCGATAGGCAGAGTGAACTGCGCCTGCGCGAGCCGATATAACTGCACAGGCGCGAGATTTGAAAATGCAACGACGATGATGACGGCAGCGTCATTACGTCAATCAAGAAAGGAGGATGGCGAACAGCGGCAGGAGGGGGAACAGGAGCCGAAAATGAGCCCGCCCATCTAAGCCCCACAGGTCATTAGCATACATGGGGGTCATGTTTTATAAAGTTATTTTTGGGGTCTGGAAGGGGAGTCAGGGCCAAGGTGCACCTTCATAGAATGCAGCCCAGGAGCTGCAGAAGGGGACACTTTTAGTTTAATAGTGAAAAACATGGTGCCAGGTTCCCTTTAACAAGGTCCATATTCTTGGATCCATATGGCAGATTTAAAAAAAAAAAAAATCTGGAATACTTAGCAGAGCAGCCGAAAGAAAATAAGAGCAATAACTGCCGACAGGCCCACTTTGAATTACATTTTTAGTTAAAGAGAACCTGACATAATATTCATGGTGCCTGAACCGTGAGCAGCTTGAATCAGACTCTGGCTGCGTTATTGCTGCTATGTTTAGCTTTGAACATAGCCGTGATTTAGAGAAAACATACTTTGAAAAGCCAGCTGAGGACAATGTTTTTCGGTAGCTTCTTCTTGCCCTGCTCTCCTTGATTGACAGGTAACTCACTATACACACACAGACACACACAGAAAGACCTTCCAATCAGTCATGAGTCAGATAGCATGAATCTCATGACATGCTCTCTTTACACCCCGTAACAGCCCATGAAGTGGTATCGCCATCGTGGGTCGTGTCCTTGGCTTTGATGCAGGCTCACGCGCTGAGTCTGTGTCTTTCCAAGCACATGACGGATGATCTGACGTTCCTGGGTTTATCAGCTATCCGCCTGTGGATCTTAACCAGTTAGGGTACCGTCACACTTTAGCGACGTTCCAGCGATCCCACCAGCAATCTGACCTGGTCAGGATCGCTGGTGATTCGCTACATGGTCGCTGATGAGCTGTTAGGCAGATGAGACCAGTGACCAGCCCCCAGCCAGCAGCGACGCGTGGAAGCGATGCTGTGCTTGGTAACTAAGGTAAATATCGGGTAACCAAGCGCTTGGTTACCCGATATTTACCTTGGTTACCAGCGCACACCGCTTAGTGCTGGCTCCCTGCACTCCTAGCCAGAGTACACATCAGGTTAATAAGCAAACCGCTTTGCTTATTTACCCGATGTGTACTCCGGCTACTTGTGCAGGGAGCCAGCACTGACAGCCTGAGAGCGGCGGACGCTAGTAACCAAGGTAAATATCGGGTAACCAAGCAAAGGGCTTCTCTTGGTTACCTGATATTTACCTTGGTTACAGCTTACCGCAGGCTGCCAAACGCCGGCTCCCTGCACATTCAGATCGTTGCTCTCTCGCTGTCACACAGAGCGATGTGTGCTTCACAGAGGGAGAGCAACATCAAAAAAATTAACTAGCACTGTGTGTAACGAGCAGCGATTCCATAGCAGGGGGAAGATCGCCGCTCAGTGTCACACACAGCGAGATCGCTAATGAGGTCACTGCTGCGTCACAAAAACCATGACTCAGCAGCAATCTAGCTATGTGAGAAGTACCCCTTAATTACCATTGTCAATCTCTAACAGTGGGATTTAACATGCGCCGGCGGGGGAGATGATCATTCTCTGCTCCCATCAGCGCTCCTGTGACATGGTCGTGAGGCGCCCATGGGTTGTGTTGACAGCCAGGGACCAGCTGATGACCCATGTGTCATGGTGATTCTTCTGTGAAGACTGGTTATGAGCCGGCATTCATAAGAGGCCATGATTTCTGCTGCACAGAGCGATGCTGATGCACGGGCTCTGTATACAATAAGCGATCGGATGATTACAGCTTCAAGTCCTCTAAGGTGACTAGTAAAAACAGTAAAAAATAAAAAAAGTATTTAAAAATATGAAATACACCCCAGAACATTTCAAATCAACCCTTTTTTTGACCCATTGAAAATAAAACTATGGGGGAAAAAAAAAAATACATATTTGGTATCGCCATGCTCAGAAACGTCCGATCTATCAAAAAATAAAATAAGTTAATCCTATCAGTAAACAGCGTATTGAGAAAAAAAAAAAAAAAAAACAGAATTGCAGTTTTTTGGCTTCTGTACCAGAAAAAAAATGTAATAACAGGCGATCAAAACACCATATATACCCTAAATAATGTAAATAAAAACCTCAGCCCACACACAGCTCCAGATTCCAAAATACATCAAGACTCTTGGAAAGTTACAACCCAAGCAAGAATTTTTTTCCCCAAAATATCATTTTTTTGTGTTTTTTTAACCATTTAAATAAAATAAAACCTATATACGGCATGTGCGGTGTCTATGTAATGGTACTGACCTGGAGAATCGCACTGCTAGGTCAGTTTTATGGTAAAATGAAGGCTGGAAATAAAACACCCCCCACCACCAAAATGCAGAATTTCCCTTATTCTCTGTTATTTCACCACACTTGGAATTTTTTTTCCAGCATACAATTACATTATTTGATCAAATAAATGGTATCCTTCGAAAGTACAACTCTTCCATCAAGAAACAAGCCCTCACATGGCTATATTGGCGGAAAAAGAAACGTTATGGCTCTTGTAATAAAAAAAAAAGAAAAAAAACAAATGTACAAAAACGAAAAAATATAAAAAAAAAATGTGCCCAGTCCCTAAAGGGTTAAACATTTTATATTTAAATAAAGCAGATTTCTTTAGTTTTTCATGTCACTATATAAAATGAAAATATGCTTAAAATCTTCCACACGTCACTCTGGTCTCTATGGCTCCATTTACACTGGCAGACTATGACCGCACAGGTGGCACCGTAAGAAGGTGTTCATGTTCTGTATATACTTTTAAAGGGAACCTATAAGGTCAGATAACGTTATTAATCTGCACATATAGGGTTAATCGCAATCTGAAGGTGCCCGGCCGCTGTATTAAGAGAGTGTCAAAAAGCCTAAAGCTCTGTCACTCCAGCTCTATTCCCCACTCCGCTGCCGCCTCCTCTGCTTGACTGACGACTGTTATCTGATGTCACAGCCTGGAGGCTCCAGACTGGCAAAAGGTGGGAATACTGTAGAGCTGGAGTGACAGAGGCTTCAGAGCAGCGCAGAACTCTTCAGTATCATTTGCATAGGAATTAAAATGCTGATTTCTCAGTTACGGAAGAATGGAGCGGTCATGCAGAGGTGTTGCCGGACTTATCCTTGAGAGAGGCACATGAACACAGTTTAGGAGGAGAAATCCTGCTGACAGATTCCCTTCAACAGCAGCTCCTGAATGATGGCACCTCCTATAATCATGTACATGTGATCACGCACAAATAGACAGTCACAACAAAAAAAAAATGTTTCACATCTGGATTTACGACACAACAGCTAATAAGTCGGCTTCTCCCAGCATTGCACTAGATGATTTATAGGTGTCATCTGCAGTGGGGCCAGAAGAGGCCAGCCGCAGAGGTGGGGGGGGGGACGGGCGCCGGAAGAGGCCAGCCGCAGAGGGAGGGGGACGGGCGCCGGAAGAGGCCAGCCGCAGAGGGAGGGGGACGGGCGCCGGAAGAGGCCAGCCGCAGAGGGAGGGGGACGGGCGCCGGAAGAGGCCAGCCGCAGAGGGAGCGGGGAGCAGCCAGAAGAGGCCAGCCGCAGAGGGAGGGGGGGGCAGCCAGAAGAGGCCAGCCGCAGAGGGAGGGGGGGGCAGCCAGAAGAGGCCAG
This sequence comes from Anomaloglossus baeobatrachus, assembly GCF_048569485.1. Taxonomy (NCBI): domain Eukaryota; kingdom Metazoa; phylum Chordata; class Amphibia; order Anura; family Aromobatidae; genus Anomaloglossus; species Anomaloglossus baeobatrachus. The sequence continues at coordinate 266,406,926 of NC_134357.1, read as the reverse complement.
CCGCAGAGGGAGGGAGGGGGCAGCCAGAAGAGGCCAGCCGCAGAGGGAGGGAGGGGGCAGCCAGAAGAGGCCAGCCGCAGAGGGAGGGAGGGGGCAGCCAGAAGAGGCCAGCCGCAGAGGGAGGGAGGGGGCAGCCAGAAGAGGCCAGCCGCAGAGGGAGGGAGGGGGCAGCCAGAAGAGGCCAGCCGCAGAGGGAGGGAGGGGGCAGCCAGAAGAGGCCAGCCGCAGAGGGAGGGAGGGGGCAGCCAGAAGAGGCCAGCCGCAGAGGGAGGGAGGGGGCAGCCAGAAGAGGCCAGCCGCAGAGGGAGGGAGGGGGGGGGATCCAGAAGAGGCCAGCCGCAGAGGGAGGGAGGGGGGGGGATCCAGAAGAGGCCAGCCGCAGAGGGAGGGAGGGGGGGGGATCCAGAAGAGGCCAGCCGCAGAGGGAGGGAGGGGGGGGGATCCAGAAGAGGCCAGCCGCAGAGGGAGGGAGGGGGGGGGATCCAGAAGAGGCCAGCCGCAGAGGGAGGGAGGGGGGGGGATCCAGAAGAGGCCAGCCGCAGAGGGAGGGAGGGGGGGGGATCCAGAAGAGGCCAGCCGCAGAGGGAGGGAGGGGGGGGGGATCCAGAAGAGGCCAGCCGCAGAGGGAGGGAGGGGGGGGGATCCAGAAGAGGCCAGCCGCAGAGGGAGGGAGGGGGGGGGATCCAGAAGAGGCCAGCCGCAGAGGGAGGGAGGGGGGGGATCCAGAAGAGGCCAGCCGCAGAGGGAGGGAGGGGGGGGATCCAGAAGAGGCCAGCCGCAGAGGGAGGGAGGGGGGGGATCCAGAAGAGGCCAGCCGCAGAGGGAGGGAGGGGGGGGATCCAGAAGAGGCCAGCCGCAGAGGGAGGGAGGGGGGGGATCCAGAAGAGGCCAGCCGCAGAGGGAGGGAGGGGGGGGATCCAGAAGAGGCCAGCCGCAGAGGGAGGGGGGGATCCAGAAGAGGCCAGCCGCAGAGGGAGGGGGGGATCCAGAAGAGGCCAGCCGCAGAGGGAGGGGGGGATCCAGAAGAGGCCAGCCGCAGAGGGAGGGGGGGATCCAGAAGAGGCCAGCCGCAGAGGGAGGGGGGGGATCCAGAAGAGGCCAGCCGCAGAGGGAGGGGGGGATCCAGAAGAGGCCAGCCGCAGAGGGAGGGGGGGGATCCAGAAGAGGCCAGCCGCAGAGGGAGGGGGGGGATCCAGAAGAGACCAGCCGCAGAGGGAGGGGGAGGGGGGGGATCCAGAAGAGGCCAGCCGCAGAAGGAGGGGGAGGGGGGGGGATCCAGAAGAGGCCAGACGCAGAGGGAGGGGGGGGGGTGGATCCAGAAGAGGCCAGCCGCAGAGGGAGGGGGGATCCAGAAGAGGCCAGCCGCAGAGGGAGGGGGGGATCCAGAAGAGGCCAGCCGCAGAGGGAGGGGGGGATCCAGAAGAGGCCAGCCGCAGAGGGAGGGGGGGATCCAGAAGAGGCCAGCCGCAGAGGTGGGGAGGAGGGGAGCCAGAAGAGGCCAGCCGCAGAAAGGGGGGCGCCGGAAGAGGCCAGCCGCAGAAAGGGGGGCGCCGGAAGAGGCCAGCCGCAGAAAGGGGGGCGCCGGAAGAGGCCAGCCGCAGAAAGGGGGGGGGGGGGTGCTGGAGGATACCACTCCTGGGACGGGAAAAGGGATGGAAGAGGCTCTCCTTATTACATATAAACGAATAGCAGCAGAGGTGTGGATTTAGACTCCTCACCCCTATTTACGGGACATACTAAAAAGAATGATGAAAAGGAATAAATAAAAAGAATGAGGATAATAACTTATTAGGTGTATATTATGTAGATGTATAAAAGGTTTCTTGGCAAGTTAGGCATGGAATGAACATTATATATGAGCATTATAGGTGTGGAATGATCATGAAATATATGTAGATTACAGGAAAATGAACGCATATTCCATATAACCAGGTGTATATTATGTTACCTGAGCATTATAGGTGTGGAATGATTATGAAATATCTGTAGATAATAGAATGAATGCATATGCCATATAACCAGGTGTATATTATGTTACCTGAGCATTATAGGTGTGGAATGATCATGAAATATCAGTAGATTATAGGAAAATAAACACATATGCCATATAACCAGGTGCATATTATGTTACCTGAGCATTATAGGTGTGGAATGATCATGAAATATCTGTAGATAATAGGAAAATGAGCGCATATGCCATATAACCAGGTGCATATTATGTTACCTGATCATTCCACACCTATAATGCTCATGAAATATCAGTAGATAATAGAATGAACACATATGGCATATAACCAGGTGTATATTACGTTACCTGAGCATTATAGGTGTGGAATGATAATAGGAAAATGAATGCTTATGGCATATAACTATATATGTTATATGCCATATTCGTTCATTTTCCTGTAATCTACTGATATTTCATGATCATTCCACACCTATAATGCTCAGGTAACATAATATACACCTGGTTATATGGCATATGTGTTCATTCTCCTATTATCTACATATATTTCATGATCATTCCACTCCTATAATGCCCAGGTAACATAATATACACCTGGTTATATGCCATATGCGTTCATTCTCCTATTATCTACATATATTTCATGATCATTCCACACCTATAATGCTCAGGTAACATAATATACACCTGGTTATATGGCATATGCCTTCATTCTCCTATTATATACATATATTTCATGATCATTCCACACCTATAATGCTCATATATAATGTTCATTGCATGTCTAATTTGCCAAGAAACCTTTTATACATCTACATAATATACACCTAATAAGTTATTATCCTCATTCTTTTTATTTATTTTTAGCATTCTTTTTAGTATGTCCCCCTATTTACCTCTGGCACCAGTATATTGGCATAGTCTCCTATTATGGAGGCACCCTGCACACATAGCATACACTGGAGGAGGAGAGGTCTCGTAGTTATGGCTGCTCTTCCCCGTACTCCATAGACAGCAGCGATGCCCTGCTGATATCATCAGGGTATACTGAAAGGACATAACACACACCAGATGCCCCGTATAACCCGCACCCGTGGCGGCTCCACAGACACTGCGCAGTGCGGGAGGACACGGGGTGTTCTGGGGGATTTCTATGGAGCGGCAGCCTCTCACAAGCACCAGCACACCGGTCACACACACTGAGCACTCACTGAGCCGCCGGAAAAATCCGTCCTCCTTCTGTAGTATCACTTCCGGTCCGTAGCTCACTCCTTGGCGAACTGAACCGCACCTGATGTGGGATTGCTTCACCCGTCATACAGAACGGAATCAAGACATTGCCCAAAACTAAAATGAAGGCAGAGACTGCGCATGAGCAGAATAGTCTTGTGGCACTGGTCCTGCCCTGTGTGGAGACTGAGAGCTCAGTACCTTGGTAGAGGGAAGCACGCAAGTGTGGGGGGGGATGCTGGAATGTATGGGCTCCTGGTAGGTCCTCACATCCCATTCTATATACAGTGTATGGGCTCCTGGTAGGTCCTCACATCCCATTCTATATACAGTGTATGGGCTCCTGGTAGGTCCTCACATCCCATTCTATATACAGTGTATGGGCTCCTGGTAGGTCCTCACATCCCATTCTATATACAGTGTATGGCCTCATGGTAGGTCCTCACATCCCATACTATATACAGTGTATGGGCTCCTGGTAGGTCCTCACATCCCATACTATATACAGTGTATGGGCTCCTGGTAGGTCCTCACATCCCATACTATATACAGTGTATGGGCTCCTGGTAGGTCCTCACATCCCATACTATATACAGTGTATGGGCTCCTGGTAGGTCCTCACATCCCATACTATATACAGTGTATGGGCTCCTGGTAGGTCCTCACATCCCATTCTATATACAGTGTATGGGCTCCTGGTAGGTCCTCACATCCCATTCTATATACAGTATATGGGCTCCTGGTAGTACCTCACATCCCATACTATATACAGTGTATGGGCTCCTGGTAGGTCCTCACATCCAATACTATATAAGGTGTATGGGCTCCTGGTAGGTCCTCACATGCCATACTATATACAGTATATGGGCTCCTGGTAGTACCTCACATCCCATACTATATACAGTGTATGGGCTCCTGGTAGGTCCTCACATCCCATACTATATACAGTGTATGGGCTCCTGGTAGGTCCTCACATCCCATACTATATACAGTGTATGGGCTCCTGGTAGGTCCTCACATCCCATTCTATATACAGTGTATGGGCTCCTGGTAGGTCCTCACATCCCATTCTATATACAGTGTATGGGCTCCTGGTAGGTCCTCACATCCCATTCTATATACAGTGTATGGGCTCCTGGTAGGTCCTCACATCCCATTCTATATACAGTGTATGGGCTCCTGGTAGGTCCTCACATCCCATTCTATATACAGTGTATGGGCTCCTGGTAGGTCCTCACATCCCATTCTATATACAGTGTATGGGCTCCTGGTAGGTCCTCACATCCCATACTATATACAGTGTATGGGCTCCTGGTAGGTCCTCACATCCCATTCTATATACAGTGTATGGGCTCCTGGTAGGTCCTCACATCCCATTCTATATACAGTGTATGGGCTCCTGGTAGGTCCTCACATCCCATACTATATACAGTGTATGGGCTCCTGGTAGGTCCTCACATCCCATTCTATATACAGTGTATGGCCTCCTGGTAGGTCCTCACATCCCATACTATATACAGTGTATGGGCTCCTGGTAGGTCCTCACATCCCATACTATATACAGTGTATGGGCTCCTGGTAGGTCCTCACATCCCATACTATATACAGTGTATGGGCTCCTGGTAGGTCCTCACATCCCATACTATATACAGTGTATGGGCTCCTGGTAGGTCCTCACATCCCATACTATATACAGTGTATGGGCTCCTGGTAGGTCCTCACATCCCATACTATATACAGTGTATGGGCTCCTGGTAGGTCCTCACATCCCATACTATATACAGTGTATGGGCTCCTGGTAGGTCCTCACATCCCATTCTATATACAGTGTATGGGCTCCTGGTAGGTCCTCACATCCCATTCTATATACAGTATATGGGCTCCTGGTAGTACCTCACATCCCATACTATATACAGTGTATGGGCTCCTGGTAGGTCCTCACATCCAATACTATATAAGGTGTATGGGCTCCTGGTAGGTCCTCACATGCCATACTATATACAGTATATGGGCTCCTGGTAGTACCTCACATCCCATACTATATACAGTGTATGGGCTCCTGGTAGGTCCTCACATCCCATACTATATACAGTGTATGGGCTCCTGGTAGGTCCTCACATCCCATACTATATACAGTGTATGGGCTCCTGGTAGGTCCTCACATCCCATTCTATATACAGTGTATGGGCTCCTGGTAGGTCCTCACATCCCATTCTATATACAGTGTATGGGCTCCTGGTAGGTCCTCACATCCCATTCTATATACAGTGTATGGGCTCCTGGTAGGTCCTCACATCCCATTCTATATACAGTGTATGGGCTCCTGGTAGGTCCTCACATCCCATTCTATATACAGTGTATGGGCTCCTGGTAGGTCCTCACATCCCATTCTATATACAGTGTATGGGCTCCTGGTAGGTCCTCACATCCCATACTATATACAGTGTATGGGCTCCTGGTAGGTCCTCACATCCCATTCTATATACAGTGTATGGGCTCCTGGTAGGTCCTCACATCCCATTCTATATACAGTGTATGGGCTCCTGGTAGGTCCTCACATCCCATACTATATACAGTGTATGGGCTCCTGGTAGGTCCTCACATCCCATACTATATACAGTGTATGGGCTCCTGGTAGGTCCTCACATCCCATGCTATATACAGTGTATGGGCTCCTGGTAGGTCCTCACATGCCATGCTATATAGTGTATGGGCTCCTGGTAGGTCCTCACATGCCATGCTATATACAGTGTATGGGCTCCTGGTAGGTCCTCACATGCCATACTATATACAGTGTATGGGCTCCTGGTAGGTCCTCACATGCCATACTATATACAGTGTATGGGCTCCTGGTAGGTCCTCACATGCCATGCTATATACAGTGTATGGGCTCCTGGTAGGTCCTCACATCCCATGCTACATACAGTGTATGGGCTCCTGGTAGGTCCTCACATGCCATACTATATACAGTGTATGGGCTCCTGGTAGGTCCTCACATGCCATACTATATACAGTGTATGGGCTCCTGGTAGGTCCTCACATCCAATACTATATAAGGTGTATGGGCTCCTGGTAGGTCCTCACATCCCATGCTATATACAGTGTATGGGCTCCTGGTAGGTCCTCACATACCATCTTACCGTCCCGGATTCTGCAGGACTGTCCCGATTTGAGAGCTCAGTCCCACGGCTCACAGCTAATGTCCCAGCTCCTCCCCTCAGTACAGTAAATAAATTAAATTAAAGTTTCATCGAACTCGTGAACTCATTGTTCCATGGGCAGCAGCTCTACCACTGAGCCACTGCCTCTATTGGAAAACATAGGAAGATTTGGTAATCTTGACCTCTGTATTGCAGTAGAGAAACCAGAAGCAGATTATTTAGCTACAGCAGGGGGGAATCTTTTTTCTACCAAGGGCCATTTGGAAATGCCTACCAACCTTCGGGGGTCGCACAAAATTATCAATGTGAAAAATGACCCTGCAATTTTTATTTGGTCAAACAATTCATTAACTCACCCCTACACTCCTACTGTGGTGGCCGGAGGTGTTTCACTTTGGTGCGGCTGTGATGTTTGGTGACATTGATCATGTTGCTTCTCACAGCTGCTTTTCCAGGTTTGTCTCGGTCTGGAGTGCAGTCAATTCTTTGTGACAATAAGATTGGTTACCCATATACATCACAGGAGACACTGGAGGGCATATACATCACATAGGAGATGCTGGGACTGCTGTATATACATCACAGGAAACACTTTGGGCACTTATATCACACGAGGGGCTGGGAACATGTATATGCTCCGAGCCCCTCCTGTGATGTATGCGCCCCCTGCAGAGCGCTAAATTCGCCCACAAAGTAAATCCTGTACTTGATGGCACTTGCCAGCAAGACAGCCCATTGGTACAAAACAGCGCATGTGGGGATTTAAAGGGTCGGCAAAACCGCGGTGGCAGCTCGAACACTGCCGCTCCCGGGAATATGCCCAGGGGCCGCAGAAAGGGTCATTGCGGGCCGCAGGTTCCCCACCCCTGAGCTACATAGATAGATATGTACCGCCCCGTGCTCGGCTGCAGCCGAGCCGCTCGGATCCAGGCTCATTGTTGGGTGGCTCGAGCACCTCCGGACCCGGGGTCACTTCGCTCTGAAAGGATGCTGGCGCTACGTAGGGGGTTAGGTTAACGGCCGGGGCCGTGGTTTTTAGTTAAGTTCGTGACGCCACCCACGGGCTGTGGTGAATGTGGACACCACCGCTGCTGTTTACTAGGCACCCGGGGGAGATGTTGCGCAGCAAAGGTGTTAACCCCTCCGTGGGTAGGGGTGATGGCCCCGGGACCCGATTGGGATGGTATGTCGGTGCTTGGCGGTGCGCAGCCCGAGGGCACAGTTGTACTCACTATGATTGATGCACAAGAGTCTCTGGTAAACCAAGATGATGGTGGTCGGTGCCCGCAGCTGGCTGCGTCTGGTCCCCCACCCGGTTCAGTGGTCTTTGCCTTTCTCCTGCACCGTGTAGTGTGTATGTAGACTGCCTTCGCTTCAGCGACGGGAGTCCGCTCCCCGGCGGTATGTGTGTCGGGAAAGCCCGTTTGCCCGCAGTCGCTGGCCTGTTGGATCTCTCTGCCTGTGCGGTGGCTTTCTATCCCCCTCGGTGGGCTGTTGTCTTCAGTCGGGACTTGGGTGGGAAAGGACCTATAGTCCAGCCCTTAATCAGTGAATTAACTCAGTCCAGTGGCTTCTGGACCTCATTTCAGCGTCTGAGTACCCCCCTGTGTGCTCCGGTTTCCAGTCGGTTCCCCGGTTCGGTACCGGCCCGCCACTACCCTGTCCCTTACGGACCACCTGGCGGCCACTGTCTGCCTCCTAGCCAGAGGTGACTGGGCTCCGACCCAGACACCTGTTGTCAGTCTGCGGCAGACCTGGGCACAGGTCTGCTGCACTTGAACTCTCCAACTCCACTCCTCAAACCTGACTGAACTTGACCCTACTGGTTTCCTGCCTCAGGCCCTCTGGACTCCGCGGTGGGCATGCCAACCGCCTGGCTCTGCCCCCCTGATGTGTCCATCAAACCCTGAGGGAGGTGACTAGGGTGTATGTGTTTGGCTGGTGTTACCTGTGTGGGACTGGTGTTATGCAAGGGCCTACCTGTGACTACCTGGCTAGTCCAGGGCGTCACAGATACATGGATGGATAGATACAGTTAGGTCCAGAAATATTTGGACAGTGACACAATTTTCGCGAGTTGGGCTCTGCATGCCACCACATTGGATTTGAAATTAAACCTCTACAACAGAATTCAAGTGCAGATTGTAACGTTTAATTTGAAGGTTTGAACAAAAATATCTGATAGAAATTGTAGGAATTGTACACATTTCTTTACAAACACTCCACATTTTAGGAGGTCAAAAGTAATTGGACAAATAAACCAAACCCAAACAAAAAATTTTTATTTTCAATATTTTGTTGCGAATCCTTTGGAGGCAATCACTGCCTTAAGTCTGGAACCCATGGACATCACCAAACGCTGGGTTTCCTCCTTCTTAATGCTTTGCCAGGCCTTTACAGCCGCAGCCTTCAGGTCTTGCTTGTTTGTGGGTCTTTCCGTGTTAAGTCTGGATTTGAGCAAGTGAAATGCATGCTCAATTGGGTTAAGATCTGGTGATTGACTTGGCCATTGCAGAATGTTCCACTTTTTTGCACTCATGAACTCCTGGGTAGCTTTGGCTGTATGCTTGGGGTCATTGTCCATCTGTACTATGAAGCACCGTCCGATCAACTTTGCGGCATTTGGCTGAATCTGGGCTGAAAGTATATCCCGGTACACTTCAGAATTCATCCGGCTACTCTTGTCTGCTGTTATGTCATCAATAAACACAAGTGACCCAGTGCCATTGAAAGCCATGCATGCCCATGCCATCACGTTGCCTCCACCATGTTTTACAGAGGATGTGGTGTGCCTTGGATCTTGTGCCGTTCCCTTTCTTCTCCAAACTTTTTTCTTCCCATCATTCTGGTACAGGTTGATCTTTGTCTCATCTGTCCATAGAATACTTTTCCAGAACTGAGCTGGCTTCATGAGGTGTTTTTCAGCAAATTTAACTCTGGCCTGTCTATTTTTGGAATTGATGAATGGTTTGCATCTAGATGTGAACCCTTTGTATTTACTTTCATGGAGTCTTCTCTTTACTGTTGACTTAGAGACAGATACACCTACTTCACTGAGAGTGTTCTGGACTTCAGTTGATGTTGTGAACGGGTTCTTCTTCACCAAAGAAAGTATGCGGCGATCATCCACCACTGTTGTCGTCCGTGGACGCCCAGGCCTTTTTGAGTTCCCAAGCTCACCAGTCAATTCCTTTTTTCTCAGAATGTACCCGACTGTTGATTTTGCTACTTCAAGTATGTCTGCTATCTCTCTGATGGATTTTTTCTTTTTTTTCAGCCTCAGGATGTTCTGCTTCACCTCAATTGAGAGTTCCTTAGACCGCATGTTGTCTGGTCACAGCAACAGCTTCCAAATGCAAAACCACACACCTGTAATCAACCCCAGACCTTTTAACTACTTCATTGATTACAGGTTAACGAGGGAGACGCTTTCAGAGTTAATTGCAGCCCTTAGAGTCCCTTGTCCAATTACTTTTGGTCCCTTGAAAAAGAGGAGGCTATGCATTACAGAGCTATGATTCCTAAACCCTTTCTCCGATTTGGATGTGAAAACTCTCATATTGCAGCTGGAAGTGTGCACTTTCAGCCCATATTATATATATAATTGTATTTCTGAACATGTTTTTGTAAACAGCTAAAATAACAAAACTTGTGTCACTGTCCAAATATTTCTGGACCTAACTGTAGATAGGTAATGGATAGATAGATACGGTAGATTGATTGATAGATAGATACATGGATAGATATAGATACATACATGGATAGATAGATCGATCGATACTGTATTTCTTTGTAAGTGAAGGAAAGAGTCAGATTCATTTCTTCCCATAAAACTACTATAAAGAAATGAGAAAATAAAATACAATTTTATTTTTTTATTAATTTCACCACCTTGGATTCAAACCAGCAATTTTCATACATGTGTCCAGCAGCCCTCCTAGCTTTTCTGGCTGATCTAAGCTGTTGAGCCACTAGGAATGATGATGTCAGAGGGAGGATTTTACATAGATGAACCTACAATGCAGCCTTTCACACAGGACACAGCGTTCCATTGTACAAAGCAGCAATCTCTGTGTCCTATATTCTCTACAGGGAGAGGAAAAGTGTTTTTTTCTTTTCTTCTAATAAACTTACTAAAAATAATTAAAAAAAATTTGGTGTCCCTGTAATCGTAACAACCTGAACAACACAACGATCAGATTATTTATGGGGATCAGTAAATGGCATAAAAAAAAAAGCCACAATTTATTACTTTTCTTTATTAAAACCCATACAAAATGTAATAAAAATGTATTGTTGAGGCCATGTTCACACGTAGCATAAATGTTGTGTTTTTTCTTCAGGTGTCCGCACCACGAGCACAATAACATTCTCTATTGCGTGTATGCGGTATTTTTTATTACTTTATTAAATTATTCTTATTTGATACATGTTTGGTGCAGATGTGAGTCCTGAAGCTTATAAAGAAAAAAAAACCCACCAAAACCACAGAGTCCAGCAGCACCTTTAGATGCAAAAAGGGAATACGGCTTATAGGTACAAATAAGCAACATGTCATATAGTGACACATATAAATATAAGAAAATTCTGGCTGTTATGACTATGAATGAACAGTCTGGGGCATCTGCTGAATGACCCTTACTGCCAAATGGGTGTGGCTAGGGGCATGGTCTAAAGTTGTCACATCACATGCTTTGTCCCTCTTTTCAAAAGTTGCGAGGTATGCATACTATATAGTGTATGGGCTCCTGGTAGGTCCTCACATACCATACTATATACAGTGTATCGCCTTCTAGTAGGTCCTCACATCCCATACTATATAGTGTATGGCTTCCTAGTAGGTCCTCACATCCCATACTATATACAGTGTATGGGCTCCTGGTAGGTCCTCACATCCCATACTACACTGCTCCAAAAAAATAAAGGGAACACCAAAATACAAAATCCTTGTTTAAGTGTTCCCTTTATTTTTGAGCAGTATATATACAGAGTGTGTGTGTGTGTGTGTGTGTGTGTGTGTGTGTGTGTGTGTGTGTGTGTGTGTGTGTGTGTGTGTGTGTGTGTGTGTGTGTGTGTGTGTGTGTGTGTGTGTGTGTGTGTGTGTGTGTGTGTGTGTTCGTTCGCTTAGGAAACGTCATAGATAATGTTTTGAGGGGAAATTTTAACCACATGCTTTGCAGTTATTCTCCAAAAAAATCTGCCTCCATTAAAGTCATGGGATCTGAGAGCCACAATGCAGCCAGACTTTCAGAAGAATGTTGGCGTATCATGAGACGGGCCAACAGGGAAAGAGATAGAGAGGGACGGACAGGGAAAGAGAGAGAGAATAAGTTACTATCCAGGGCAACACCGGGTACTACAGCTAGTACATAAGATAATCCAGAAAAGTCAGATAGATACTGGTTTCATCTCTGTTCACAACAGAAGTTTCAGATATCCCACATGGTCAGGTTGGCCACGATAAGACATACACATGTAGAACAAATAAAAAAAGTAGCTATTCTGAACTTTGAGAGTTGCAGAAGGCCGAACATGTGTTGAGTAAACTCCGTTCTCAACATATGTGCCAATGGACGAGGACTACAATATGTGTTATTAAAAGTAATGACTCAGACAGTGCCAAGTGCGATTTATTATATTGCTTTAGGCAAGAACAGGCAGTGATAGCATTTTACCAATTGCTCTTTATCACAATTTTCCCCTGTGTAAGTTTTGTGATTTATGAGGTCGTCTGATTTTAAGCTGAAACATTTCCCACATTCTGAACAGGAAAATGTTTTTCCCTCAGTGTGAGTTTTTTTATGTCTAACAAGACCTGATTTTATGCTAAAACATTTTCCACATTCTGAACAGGAAAATGGCTTCTCTCCTGTGTGAGTTCTTTGATGTGCAACAAGAGTTGACTTTTGAGCAAAACTTTTTCCACAGTCCGAACACGAAAATGGTTTCTCTCCTGTGTGGATTTTCTCATGTTCAATAAGAACAGACTTATATGTAAAACATTTTCCACATTTTGAACAGGAATATGGCTTCTCCCCTGTGTGAATTCTCTGATGTGCAACAAGAACAGATATCCGAGTAAAACTTTTCCCGCACTCTGTACATGAAAATGGCCTCTCATCCCGGTGAATTCTTTGATGCCTCTCAAGATGATCTTTACGTGTAAAACATTTCCAACAATCCAAACATGCAAATGGCTTCTCCCCTGTGTGACTTCTCTCATGTTTAACAAGAGCCGACCTCTGAGCAAAATATTTCCCACACTCTGAACATGAATACGGTTTCTCTCCTGTGTGAATTCTTTGATGTTCCATAAGAATTGAGCTCTGGGTAAAACATTTCCCACATTCTAAACATGAAAATGGCCGCTCATCGCTGTGAATTCTCATGTGCATAGAAAGACCTGAGCTCTTCTTAAAAAGTTTCCCACAATCAGAGCAGGGAAATATTTTACCCTTGCTATGACCTGCACTTTCATTAACAATATGAGGTAGGTCAGGAAAGGGATCACTGTGATAAGTTTCAGATGAAAGATAACAGTTATTAAAAAATACAGATAGATTAGGAGTAACATGTTCTTCAGATATATCCTCTGCAAAATCGGAATCTTCTGCTTCAAAATCTGGAAGTAAAATAATTTGTTCCTCTAAACTCCTGGCACAATTATCTGTGGGGGGAAAAAAAAAACAAAACTTAGAATATCTATTGTTATTTTGGAAAAAATAAGATATAAACATTCCAAATTAAAAGCCATCTAAAAAAAAACATTAATTGATATGTGCTTTTCAAGACATAACATTACTAAACCCTATCAAGACAGCAAATTGTGACATGTCCAAAACATTATATAGGAAAAATATTTTGCAAAAATCACTGCTTTCTTCTAATGGTTAGCACAGGTTTCAGCTGCTGTCTATTAATGTATCTTATTAACTGCACCATTCTAGTAAAAGAAAACTTGTGATGCTTGCCAAGTTTAAAAAGGACCTGACACTAGCTTAGAAAAAAAAGTGGAGTTGAATACCTTGCAAAAATCCCTGAGCTCCACCGATTCGGTCACTCTTTTCCTTTTTTTATTTGCTTTACTCCATTGCAAAGATAGATTATTATTTTTTTTTTGCTTTTGGAGCGTAGTATGTGAAATTTCTGCTTGAAGTCCAACTTGGCGTTTCTTCAGTCTTCTCTGCATTTCAGACGCTGCAAAGCTGTGATTGGCGACTTCTGGGAGAGAGGTGTGAAAGTGCACGCCATCAGAGAAGACTCTGAAGAAACACCCGGTGGTCTGCAAGCAGAGATTTCATATGGTGCACGCCAAAAACAACAAATACGACCATCTCTGCATTGGAGTGACAGTGCAAAAGAAGGGAATTTTGTTACTTACCGTAAATTCCTTTTCTTCTAGCTCCTATTGGGAGACCCAGACGATTGGGTGTATAGCACTGCCTCCGGAGGCCACACAAAGCAATTACACTAAAAAGTGTAAGGCCCCTCCCCTTCTGGCTATACACCCCCAGTGGGATCACTGGCTCACCAGTTTTAGTGCAAAAGCAAGAAGGAGGAAAGCCAATAACTGGTTTAAACAAATTCACTCCGAAGTAACGTCGGAGAACTGAAAAACCATTCAACATGAACAACATGTGTACCCGAAAAACCACCAAAAATCCCGAAGGACAACAGGGCGGGTGCTGGGTCTCCCAATAGGAGCTAGAAGAAAAGGAATTTACGGTAAGTAACAAAATTCCCTTCTTCTTCGGCGCTCCATTGGGAGACCCAGACGATTGGGACGTCCAAAAGCTGTCCCTGGGTGGGTAAAGAAATACCTCATGTTAGAGCTGCAAAGACAGCCCTCCCCTACGGGGAGGCAACTGCCGCCTGCAGGACTCTTCTACCTAGGCTGGCGTCCGCCGAAGCATAGGTATGCACCTGATAATGTTTGGTGAAAGTGTGCAGACTCGACCAGGTAGCTGCCTGGCACACCTGTTGAGCCGTAGCCTGGTGTCGTAATGCCCAGGATGCACCCACGGCTCTGGTAGAATGGGCCTTCAGCCCTGATGGAACCGGAAGCCCAGCAGAACGGTAGGCTTCAAGAATTGGTTCTTTGATCCATCGAGCCAGGGTGGCTTTGGAAGCCTGCGACCCCTTGCGCTGGCCAGCGACAAGGACAAAGAGTGCATCAGAGCGGCGCAGGGGCGCCATGCGGGAATGTAGATTCTGAGTGCTCTCACCAGATCTAACAAATGTAAATCCTTTTCATACCGGTGAACCGGATGAGGACAAAAAGAAGGTAAGGAGATATCCTGATTAATATGAAACGAGGATACTACCTTAGGGAGAAACTCCTGAATGGGGCGCAGCACTACCTTGTCCTGGTGGACCACCAGGAAGGGAGCCTTGGATGACAGCGCTGCTAGCTCAGACACTCTCCGAAGAGACGTGATTGCTACCAGAAAGGCCACTTTCCGTGATAGTCGAGAGAGTGAAACATCCGTCAGAGACTCGAAAGGCGGCTTCTGGAGAGCAACTAGTACCCTGTTCAGATCCCATGGATCTAACGGCCGCTCGTACGGGGGGACGATATGACCAAACCCCCTGCAGGAACGTGCGTACCTGCGGACGTCGTGCTAGACGCTTCTGAAAAAAACACCAATAGCGCCGAGACTTGCCCTTTAAGGGAGCCGAGCGACAAGCCCTTTTCCAACCCAGATTGCAGGAAGGAAAGAAAAGTAGGCCATGCCAATGGCCAGGGGGACACTCCTTGTACAGAGCACCAGTAAAAGAAAATCTTCCACTTCCGTGGTAGATCTTAGCAGACGTGGGCTTCATAGCCTGTCTCATGGTGGCAACGACCCCGTGGGATAATCCTGAGGACACTAGGATCTAGGACGCAATGGCCACACAGTAGGTTCAGGGCCGTAGAATTCAGATGGAAAAAACGGCCCTTGGGACAGTAAGTCTGGCCGGTCTGGTAGTGCCCACGGTTGACCGACCGTGAGATGCCTGTCGCCAGAGCTCTTTGATCGTCATGAAAACCGGGACCAAGCTGTTGTGCCGATTCGTGAAACCCGTCCGGGTGCAGAGACCATTCTCCTGCGTCCACGCCCTGGTGACTGAGGAAGTCTGCTTCCCAGTTTTCTACGCCCGGGATGTGAACTGCGGATATGGTGTAAGCTCTGTCTTCCACCCCTAGCAGAATCCAGCGGACTTCCTGGGAGGCTCGCCGACTGCGTAGTCCGCCTTGGTGGTTGATGTATGCCACCGCTGTGGATTGTCCGACTGAATTCGGATCTGTTTGCCTTCCAGCCACTGTAGGAAGTCTTGCAGGGCCATATGCACTGCCCAGAGCTCCAGACAATTGATCTGAAGAGTGGACTCCTCTGAAGAGAGTCCTTGATCGTCTGAGAAAGGGGGACGTTCCTGTGTAGGGACATCGACTTCCCCTCCCATTAGCGAAGAATGTTCTATTGAAGTGGACGCAGATGAAACTGCGTGAAAGGAACTGCCTCTGGATGAGGTGTCTCCTTGAAGGAGAGACTGCACCCCCGTCTGTAGTGACCGCTGTTTGTCCAGTGGAAGCTTCACCATCGCTGAGAGAGTGTGAAACCTCAAGCTAAGATATGCCAGCGATTGGGTTTAACTTTGAAAAGTTGAGGACCCACCCGAAACTCTGGGAAGTCTCCAGCGCCATGTTCAGGCTGTGTTGGCATGCCTCTTAAAAGAGTGCCTTGACAAGTAGATGGTCTAAGTAAGGGATCACAGGGTGACCCTGAGAGTGCGGGAGTGGTCCCACTGCTGCCATGAACTTGGTGAAAACCCGTGGGGCTGTCGCCAGACCGAAGGGTAGGGCTACGAACTGAAGATGCTCGTCTTCAATAACGAACCGTAGCAAACGCCGGTGCTCTGGAGCAATCGGCACGTGGAGATAAGCATCCTGATGTCTATTGATGCTAGGAAATCTCCTTGAGGCAATGACGGGATTTCTTTATCTTTTTTCAGAGTTTCATCTATGACCTGTATGCCTTTATTATGTGCTATGTTGTTATACAGAGCACATACGTCCAATGTAATTAAAATACTGTCCTTTTGAGGGGGTAAATTTAATAGTTCTTTTATTAGTTGTGTTGAATCCTTTAAATATGAGTCTGCAAATCTACATATATAATTTATCTCCTAGAATGCCCATGCGGCACACAATATGTGGGTCGAACAATACAAGAGATGCACTCCAGATTAAATAAACATCGGCACAATATTAAAAATGGCTATATGCAACACAGCATTTCAAAACATTATAATATCCAGCACAACAGGGATCATACAAAAATGACCCTCATCATTATAGACTCTGTTGATAATAAAGACCCAGAAGCAATAACGAAACTAACCAGAAGAGAAAGTTTTTGGATCTTCAAACTGGGCACTCTAGCCCCAGAAGGGCATAATTTAACATTGGACAATGTAGCCAGATAAGATCACTAGGTGTCAGATTTCTATAGAAGAAAAAAATTCCTTTATATAAAAAATCCCTTTAAGAGAAAAAAATCCCTTTAAGAAAAATTAAGAAAAATATTTTATTTATAAAGATATTATAATACACACATATAAAGTAATAAAATAAACACAATAGAAACATAGAGAACAAAATTTTAAAGAATTATACAAAGGAAAAATAAAACTCTCAAACAGATTTTTATAATTTTATAAAATTATAAAATCTCATTAACTTTATTTTAAATAATTTTTATCATATAAATAAATTTCACTATATATTATTTATTTATTTACATTACATACATAATACCCTTAAAGGGATTTTTACAATTATTTTTATAATAATCAATTTTATGAAACTAAATAAATTTTATTTCACCATACTCTGTATAGAGGAAGCAAAAGTTCTAATTAATGGCACACCCATAAGAATAACACCTGTGCAACCCCTATATATATTCTGTTTGATAAACACTCCTGTTATACCTGAGGAAGGCATTGAATTAATGCTGAAACGCGTTGTATTGAATAACAGGAGCAGTTTGATATATTCTGATATATTTCAATAATAAAACAACTTTAATATTAACGGAACCTGTGTATTGCAAGCGCTCAATAGACCGATAATTTAATCACCTACTCATCATACAGAGCGTACTGTGATGAAGTCGAGGGCCGTTCTTAGGGAGCTCGCTTAGGCCATCTGGGACTGTCGTCCGTGTCAGAGCCTGCACCCTGGGATGCATGGGACCCTCCTGGAGCCATGATTTGTTTCGAAATCAGGGTGGCCAGGGGCATTGAATCAACATTGCCCAAGGTCTGTCTGGACTGCAAAGTCTGTAAGATGTTAGTCATAGCCACAGACAATATATCAGCGGAAACTGAAACTCCGTCCCTGTCCCTGGACAGGGATCACAGGTGGTTCTTTTGGCCACCTGTAGCAGAGACCCCGTTGAGTAATTGCACACACTGGGGGTCCTGGAACAGTCGCATGCAGTACAAGCAGCATAGAAAGCCTGTGCCTTGGCACCCATGCTTTTTTTTTTTTTTTTTTTTTTTTTTTGCTGTTGCTGTCTAGCCATCTAGGAGCATTAGCCAAGAATAGCGACCGTACAGTGCAATGTATAGCATACAAGCATGAAGTACAATAAACACTTCAGCACATGCAGTACAAGGAGCATAGAAAGCCTGTGCCTTGGCACCTTTGCTTTTCTGCTGCCGTTGTCTAGTTATTCAGGAGCATTAGCCAGGAAAAGCGACATACAGTGAATGTATAGCATACAAGCATGAAAATAACCACTGCAGCACATGCAATCCAAGCAGCATTGAAAGCTTGTGCCTTAGCACCCTTGCTTTTCTGCTGCTGTTGTCTAGTCATCAAGGAGCATTAGCCAAGAATAGCGACATGCAGTGAATGTACAAGCATGAAAATAAACTCTGCAGTACATGCAATCCAAGCAGCATTGAAAGCTTGTGCCTTAGCACCATTGCTGTTTGCTGCCGCTGTCTAGCCATCTAGGCGGGTAGACAGCCAAGAATAGCCCTTACAGTGCAATGTAAAGCATACAAGCATAAAGGACACATGACACTGCAGCACATGCAAGACAGGCAGCATATAGAGTCTGTGCTTTAGCACCCCTGATCTTTTGCTGCTGTTTCTAGGTCTGCATCCTGAATAGCGACCGTACAAAAGCACAACAGGACACTTCGGCATTAGTGGGTCAGCACTTTAGTTGCCGCTTACCGCCCGCACAAAAGCGGGTGTGTGGCGCCGGAATCCTGTGCTGGTAGCTCAGTGTCTCCGTTTTCCCGCTCTGCGTGCCGGAATGGCTGCCGGCGTCCAGAGGAGAGGGGCGGGCCGAGGGCGTGCCCGAGACAAGAGCGGGAACCCGGCGCCCACTGTGTCTAGTAAAGGGGGCTGGAGAATGCAAATAAGGCTCCAGCCCTCGGCGCTGCTATAGAACAGCGTCTCTCCCTGTCCCTGAGTGACAGGGTGGGGGCGGGAACGAAGCGGCGCTAGGCCGCAAAAGCCGGGGACTAAAGTTAGAAGCGCCGCCGCCGTAAAAGCGCGGTCGGCGCGTCCCCGGCGCACTACAAGTCGCAGCTGCGCCGCCGCTCCAGGGGCGGTCGGCGCGGCGGTCCCCACACGTAAAGTCCCCCAGTAATCTGCAGGGACTATAAGCCCAGCGCACAGCGCTACAGTCCCCGGCGCACTAGCACACCCAGCAAGCCTGGAGTGTGCGTGGCCTGCCATACGGGGACACAGAGTACCTGAAAGTTGCAGGGCCTTGTCCCTGAACGGCACTCCCGCTCCACATCCAGCAGGTTCTATGGGTCTGTGGATGGAGCCCGGCCTCAGGGCTTGGTGGCCGGAAAGATCCCACTTCCTCAGAGCCCCTCAGGGGGATGGGGAAGGAAAACAGCATGTGGGCTCCAGCCTCCGTACCAGCAATAGGTACCTCAACCTTACAAACCGCAAGTGGGGTGAGAAGGGAGCATGCTGGGGGCCCTATCTGGGCCCTCTTTTCTTCCATCCGATATAGTCAGCAGCTACTGCTGACTGAACAGTGGAGCTTATGCATGGATGTCTGACCTCCTTCGCACAAAGCAGAAAACTGGTGAGCCAGTGATCCCACTGGGGGTGTATAGCCAGAAGGGGAGGGGCCTTACACTTTTTAGTGTAATTGCTTTGTGTGGCCTCCGGAGGCAGTGCTATACACCCAATCGTCTGGGTCTCCCAATGGAGCGCCGAAGAAAAGTAAACGAGTGGCAGAGTCAGGGGAGCTCAGGGATTTTTTTACATTGAATTTAACTTAAATTAGCAAGTGACAGCTCCTTCTTAATCTTCACAAGAATCACAGGTATCTCCATGATCCCAAGCTTCTGATCACCAGAATGGTGCTGTTACCAAGATGCCCTAGTAGACTGCAGCTGAAGCCTGTGCAAGCCATAAGAAGAAAGGAGTGTGGTGATCGGCTAGTTTGGAATCCGTGTAGAAAATGAAAAGTAACATGACAATAGCCAGTGAAGATGAGCCTTGGATCATGTTATTAGGTATACTGGGCAATCTGCCCGTTTTAAATGTTTACCTCTTAAGGGGAAGCTAAGGCTACAATCTTGCCATCTCATGGACCAGTCATGTCTCCAAAGGCCCTAACGCAGCTGTGCGCTCAAGATCTATTTGCCATTAAAACAACCACTGTCTTCTTCCCAAAATGGATGAGGCTAAAGGCTGCTTTACATACAGCGACATCGCTAGCGATGTCGCTCGTGAAAGCACCCGCCCCCGTCGTTTGTGCGTCACAGGCAAATTACTGCCCGTGGCGCACAATATCGCTAACACCCGTTACACGTACTTACCTTCCAAGCGACGTCGCTGTAGGCGGAGAACAACCTCTTTGTTAAGGGGGAGGTTCGTGTGCAGTCACAGGGACATCACACAGAGGCCGACCAATAGAAGCGGAGGGGCGGTGACCAGCCGCATTAACGACACGCTCACCTCGTTGCCGGAGGAGGCAGGTAAGCTGTTGTTCGGTGTTTCCGGGGTGTCACACCTAGCGATGTGTGCTGCCTCAGGAACAACATACGTCCACAACCACCAACGAGATTTTGAAAATGAACGATGTGTCAACGATCAGGTGAGTATTTTTGATCGTTACCACTCGCTCGGAGCAGTTACACGCAACGACGTCGCTAACGACACCGGAAGGACGTCACGAATTCCGTGACCCCAACGACATCTCGTTAGCAATGTCCTTGCGTGTAAATGGGGCTTAAGGCTAGGTTCACATTTCCGTTGTTTATGATCAATCACAATCCGCCGCTCTGCTAAACAACGCAATTCGTTTGGCGGATTCTGTTGTTTCCCACAGACTTGTATGAGCAGCGGATTGTGACTGATGCCCTTGTGTTCCATCCGCCGCCCGACTGGTCAGTCGTGGAACGACTGATCGTCGAGCGGCAGGAACTCAGCATGTAACGTTTTTTGAGAAGCGGAATCCTTTTGATTTCGCTGCACATGCTCTCTCGGCGGCCGATCAGCTGATCGCCTGGCGGCCGGCTACTGTGAGCGATCGGCTGATCACCAGGCGGCCGGATTATGAGAGCGATCAGCTGATCGTTAACAATAGCCGTCCGCCAGGAGTTCATCTGATCGCTCTCAAAAGACGGCGGCCGGCTATTGTGAACGATCCCTCGTTTTACAACGGAATCCGCTTTCTTGTGACAATGAATTCCAATTCTTGTCACCCGTTGTACAACGCATCAGTCACAAGCGTCAAGCAACGCATGTGACTGATGGAAAACAACGGAAATGTGAACCTAGCCTAAGGCTGCTTTCACACATCAGTTTTTTGCCATCATGCACAATCCGGCAAAATCATGAAAAAACTGATCCGGCGTCTGTTGCCGCCGGATCCATTTTTTCACCCATAGACTTTCATTAGCGCCGGATTATGCTGGATGGCCTTGCGTTTCATCCATTTTTTTGCCAGATCCGGCAAAATGTACTTGTCCGGCAGCCGGATGAAATGTTGAAGTGAACGTTTTTGTGTCCGGCAAATAAAACGGATCGCGCCGGATCCGGTGCCATACGGCATCTTTTATAATGGAAGCCTATGGACGCCGGATCCGACGTAATGCGGCAAAAAACGGATCCGGCCGCCGGATCCATTTTTTTTTAACTGAGCATGCTCAGTATCACACCGCATCTGTCAAAAAACTGAAGGAACTGATGGAAAAAAAATGATCCGTTTTTTTCGCCGATTGTGAATGCCAAAAAACTGAAGCAGCCTAAGACATGCTAAGATTTTCTTTTCACACAGACCAGTCACTCGTGTTCATGAGCACTTTCCCTTTCATTGGTCAGCGATGATAGAGTATACACGTAGATACACGGATAGAACATACATTTGCCTAAATGATCCTTAGCTGTATCTAGCATCTGCTAGGGGTCAGAAGTTGTAAATCAGTTCAGGACGTGGTCATTTTTCCCCGTTTTTGACCAGGCACATTTTCCGTTTTTCATACATGTGCTTCTAATGGTTGTAACATTTTTTTTTTCACATTTGGATATGCAAATATATTTTTCCTTTTCATTTCACAATATATAGGGCTTAATTTTTTACATTTCCCTGATATTGGTGGAGAATGTAATGGAAAAATAGGAAATAAGTGTCTATATCCCCCCTTTTTTTCAGGATCACAAATGATCATTAAATTTTTTTTAAAGGCAACCTGTCAGGTCCTCTATGCCCTCCAACCCAGAAGCATTCACATCTGTATGTCAAATTCCCTGAATAACCAGCTCTTTATGATGTTATTTACTAAAATCAATGTTTAAAAAAAAAAAAAAAAAGGATTTATAAACTGTGCTGTCACTGTGCTAATTAGTGCCTTGACTAGTCGATTGCGCGTTGTTTCCCCTGACTAGTTGGCCCTTTTTTCCATGTTATCATGCCCCTGCGGACGTGAGAACATGATTTTCCATAAGCCAGTGTCACTGCAGCTCCTGGACATCTTGCGTATGTGTGCCACTTTGTTCACTCACATTGACCCTCGTCTAAATTCAGGAATACAAGTCCCAGCTTCAGCAAGCGCGATAAGCTTGACCAGAAGTGCAGAAGTCGTTCCGATAAAGCACAGTGCGCCTCACTACAGTTAGGACTCTTACCCCCGGCTTCAAGAGAGGCGCGCATGCACAAAATTTCCCATTAACTGGCGGAGACACCGGCTCATAGAAATCATGTTATCATTCCCACAGGGGCATGATAACAGCATGGAAAGAGTAGCTGAGAAACTGTGGAAGAAAAGGGAACATAGGGTTTTATTTTCACAAGTCAACGCGTTTCAAAGACATCTCAGTCTTCTTCATCAGGACAAACATAAAAGGAACGGCATACTATACCGTTCCTTTTATGTTTCTCCTGATTAAGAAGACGGAGATGTCTTTGAAAACGCGTTGACTTGTGAAAATAAAGAAAAAGGAATTCATCATATACACTGAATTTGTGGTTTTTAGCACAGCATTTAACCAGATTTCTTTTAAAACCTATTTTGATTTTAACATGGAAAGAGGACAGACTAGTTTGGGGAATTAATACATCCTTTTTAAAACACTTGATTTTAGTAAATAACATCATAAAGGGCTGGTTACTCTTAGGCAGGGAATTTTGACATACAGATATGAATGCTGCTGAGCTGGAGGCATAGGGGACATGACCGGTTCCCTTTAAATTACACATTCTCTATGCATACAAAATTATTTTTATATATATAGGAAATTCTTGTTTTCGACAAATGCGAGGCTAGAAACAGCGATTTGGAAAAGATTGGTATCTTTTTAATTTTGCTTTATTGTCTTGCTTATTTTATTTTACACACTATGCCCATTTTAAGGCCTTAAAGGGAACCTGTCATCAGGAATTTGGCTTTCAACCTAAACGTTTCCCCCTCTGCAGCTCCTGGGCTGCATTCTAGGAAGGTTTTTGTACTTTTTGTGCCCCTTTTTAAACCAAAATAAACACTTTATAAACTTGTACCTTTCTGTTTGAAAATCTTGTTAATTTTCCATGGGGGCGGGCCGTGTGGCGTCCGTTGCTGTAGCTTACGCCGTCCCCCATGCTCCAAATCATGCCTCATAACGCCGCCCACTGCGCCGAGGTCCCGTGCACGCCGGGACACCTAGTGACGTGGTCGCAGGCACGAGAGTATGGGCGGCGCTGTGAATGCATCGCAAGTGCCCGCCCATACTCTCGTGTGCGCGCTCTCCCCCACTGCCTCCAGCGTTCTGCGCCGGCCCGACGTCACCTCCTTCCCATCGTACCCTGCAGCAGGAAATAGATGGGAGGAGCGGAGCACAGGAGAAGCAGAGGATCTGAGCGACGTACAGAGGGGAGAGCGCGCACACGAGAGTATGGGCGCGCACTTGCGATGCAATCACAGCGCCGCCCATACTCTCGTGCATGCGACCACGTCACTAGGTGTCCCGGCGTGCACGGGACCTCGGCGCAGTGGGCGGCGTTATGAGGCATGATTTGGAGCATGGGGGGCGGCGTAAGCTACAGCAACGGACGCCACACGGCCCGCCCCCATGGAAAATTAACAAGATTTTCAAACAGAAAGGTACAAGTTTATAAAGTGTTTATTTTGGTTTAAAAAGGGGCACAAAAAGTACAAAAACCTTCCTAGAATGCAGCCCAGGAGCTGCAGAGGGGGAAACGTTTAGGTTGAAAGCCAAATTCCTGATGACAGGTTCCCTTTAAAAGACTGCTTTTATTTGTAACTGGCCAGGAATATTAGCCCTAGTTACAAGGAAACTGAACCCCCTGCCTGCCTTGCAGAGCTGACGGGGCCTTCTGGAACCTATATAAATCACTGACCACTACAAAAAATGGAACGGAGGTATCTAGAATAATAAATGCTATCATTCTATGACATTATTTTATTAGACATGCCTTAAACGGAACTATTTAATAATGGTTCAAAAAAAACACACACACACACACACACACACACACACACACACACACACACACACACACACACACACACACACACACACACACACACACACACACACACACACACACACACACACACACACACGCACACAGACCAGTATAAGTATAATTAAAGAAGTTTCAGAGAAATAAATATAACAAGTTTAAATGGAGGATCAAATAATCATCAAAATGTCAAAATGTAAGGGTGTGATGTACTCATACGTGATAGGTCGAGAACCCCTTCCAGACAATGATATATGTGTATTTCAAAAGTTGTGAATGGGTTAAAAATATTGATAAAGAGTTATTTGCTTCCTTTCCACCATAAGATATTGGCAAGTAAGGTAAGGAGAGTTACAGTTGGGACAAGTTGAAAATTCCATGAATCAGCCGAGTTTCTTATTAACATATACAGTCTTGACATTTTACTTTGACCCTCTTGACACTAAATCATAGAGAACAGATCAGTAGTTCAATAAAGTCTCAAGGATTTGGACCCCAGCATGTGGCTGATGCAGTTGTGACGTCAATGAGTGACGTGTTGTCCGTATTTCGTTATAACTTACCTGGGCTGATCTCTACAGGAATGTCTTCAGTTTTACACTGTCGATAGCCATTCATATACAAGTTGTCTACAGACATATCTTCAACTTTAATATTGGTCAAATCTTCACCCTGATTCAATATGAGGGTAAATAATGGACAAAACAGAAGACAGAAAAACAGTATAGAGATATAAAACTACCGAGCAGAGTTACATGGCAGCAAAAGTTATTTACACCTGGACAATATATATACAGGGTGGTCAAAAAGTAGATTCCACCTTTCATTTTCCAAAGACTCTAAAGACTGAAAAGTGGAATCTGATTGGCTGCTAAGGGCTACTGAGTCATTTTCACTTTACACCATGTTTGATAACCCTATTACACATACTATCCACCTACATTTGGACCACTAATATAAAATAAATAAATATTATATATATATTATATTATATATTATATATATTTTTATTTTTTTACTTTATGTTCGCCACAAAATTCGGAGAGTTAACAACAATGAAGTTAACAAGTTGAGACCGAATAAGAAGCCAGCAGGGCTCCTCTGTGCATCGATCTATCGTTTACCTGGTGATTCTGTGGGACTCGGTCATCTTCCTCCAGACACTCGTGGTACTGCGGACAACTGGAAATTCTCTCTGATTTATCTTGGTTGCTGGATGTTTCTGTAGGAGACAAACATTGTGACCCAATACATTAATTTAGTGGTGATATTCAAATTATTACAAATTCAAGGTGACTTAAGATGACACAGACTTTTCACATATAATAAGACTACAGAATAGTGTTTGGCAGTGTGCAGAGGTTGCTTATGCTTTTGGCATAGGTGTTGAATGAGTTTGTTCAACAATTGCTCTCTCTTTGCCACCATCTTAAATAATCGCTACACATTTTTTTCTCCCATGAATCAACATTACAAGTGAAAATAAACTTTCGATAATATGTTTAACCCCTTAACAACCACGGGCAGTAAAATTATGTCCCAGCAGTCAGTGTTAATCCCACCCGGTTGCCACGGGCAATCCGCGCATTTCAGCTGATTTGTACAGCTGACATGTGTGCCTAGCAGGCATGAGTAGATCCACAATCTGCCCGTACCTGTTAACCCCTTAAATGGTGCTGTCAAGATGTGACAGCGCTATTATAAATCGCAGTTGCGATTAAGCTTTACTCATCACCTGACACTGGAAGTAATGTGACGTGATCATGTGGATCCAATGGTTGCCATGGTAGCACAGAGTCATATGTGAGGACTCCTGTAGCTCACATGACTCACTTCCTGTTTCACACGGCTGAGAGCTGTATGAGACAGGAGAGAAGCATATCTGATGATCACAGCTGTGTAGATGTGATCAGCAGATATGGAAGAGCGATCAGACAGCTGATCCTTATAGTCCACTAGGGGGACTATTAAAATAAAAAATAAAAAAAAGTTAAAAGGTTTGGAAAAATAAAAAACCTAAAAAGTTCAAATCACCCCCTATTGCTCATCTGAAAATTAAAGGGTTACAAAAATACACACACATTTGGTATCGCCGCGTTCAGAAATGCCCGTCTATCAAAATATAAAATCAATCAATCCGATCGGTAAACTGCGTAGCAGCAAAAAGAAGGGAATTTTGTTTACTTACCGTAAATTCCTTTTCTTCTAGCTCCTATTGGGAGACCCAGACAATTGGGTGTATAGCTTCTGCCTCCGGAGGCCACACAAAGTATTACACTTTAAAAAGTGTAACCCCTCCCCTCTGCCTATACACCCTCCCGTGCATCACGGGCTCCTCAGTTTTGGTGCAAAAGCAGGAAGGAGGAAACTTATAAATTGGTCTAAGGTAAATTCAATCCGAAGGATGTTCGGAGAACTGAAACCATGAACCAAAAGAACAATTCAACATGAACAACATGTGTACACAAAAGAACAACAGCCCGAAGGGAACAGGGGCGGGTGCTGGGTCTCCCAATAGGAGCTAGAAGAAAAGGAATTTACGGTAAGTAAACAAAATTCCCTTCTTCTTTGTCGCTCCATTGGGAGACCCAGACAATTGGGACGTCCAAAAGCAGTCCCTGGGTGGGTAAAAGAATACCTCGATAACAAGAGCCGAAAAACGGCCCCCTCTTACAGGTGGGCAACCGCCGCCTGGAGGACTCGCCTACCTAGACTGGTGTCTGCCGAAGCATAGGTATGCACTTGATAGTGCTTCGTGAAAGTGTGCAGACTAGACCACGTAGCTGCCTGACACACCTGCTGAGCAGTCGCCCGGTGCCGCAATGCCCAGGACGCACCTACGGCTCTGGTAGAATGGGCTTTCAGCCCTGAAGGGAGCGGAAGCCCAGAAGTACGGTAGGCCTCAAGAATCGGTTCCTTGATCCACCGAGCCAAGGTTGACTTGGAGGCCTGGAGTGCCCTTACGCTGGCCAGCGACAAGGACAAAGAGCGCGTCTGAACGGCTCAGGGGCGCCGTGCGAGACACGTAGAACCGGAGTGCTCTCACTAGATCCAAAGAGTGCAAATCCTTTTCACACTGGTGAATTGGATTAGGGCAAAAGGAAGGCAAGGAGATATCCTGATTGAGATGAAAAGGGGATACCACCTTAGGGAGAAATTCCGGGACCGGACGCAGAACCACCTTATCCTGGTGAAACACCAGGAAGGGGGCTTTGCATGACAGCGCTGCTAGCTCAGACACTCTCCGAAGTGATGTGACTGCCACTAGGAAGTGATAGATCTTGGCGGACGTTGGTTTCCTGGCTTGTCTCATAGTGGCAATGACATCTTGAGATAACCCTGAGGACGCTAGGAGCCAGGACTCAATGGCCACACAGTCAGGTTGAGGGCCGCAGAATTCAGATGGAAAAATGGCCCTTGAGACAGCAAGTCTGGTCGGTCTGGGAGTGCCCACGGTTGACCCACCGTGAGGTGCCACAGATCCGGGTACCACGACCTCCTCGGCCAGTCTGGAGCGACGAGGATGTTGTGGCGGCAGTCGGACCTGATCTTGCGCAACACTCTGGGCAGGAGTGCCAGAGGAGGAAATACATAAGGCAGTCGAAACTGCGACCAATCCTGAACTAATGCGTCCGCCGCCAGAGCTCTGTGATCTTGAGACCGTGCCATAAATGCCGGGACTTTGTTGTTGTGCCGAGACGCCATGAGGTCGACGTCCGGCGTTCCCCAGCGGCAACAGATCTCTTGAAACACGTCCGGGTGAAGAGACCATTCCCCTGCGTCCATGCCCTGGCGACTGAGAAAGTCTGCTTCCCAGTTTTCTACGCCCGGGATGTGAACTGCGGAGATGGTGGAGGCTGTGGCTTCCGCCCACAGCAGAATCCGCCGAACTTCTTGGAAGGCCTGACTACTGCGTGTGCCACCCTGGTGGTTGATGTACGCGACCGCCGTGGCGTTGTCCGACTGTATGCGGATCTGTCTGCCCTCCAGCCACCGATGGAACGCCTTTAGGGCTAGATACACTGCCCTTATCTCCAGAACATTGATCTGAAGGGAGGACTCTGGCTGAGTCCAGGTTCCCTGAGCCCTGTGGTGGAGAAAGACCGCTCCCCACCCTGACAGACTCGCGTCCGTCGTGACCACAGCCCAGGATGGGGGCAGGAATGATTTTCCCTTCGACAAGGAAGTGGGAAGAAGCCACCACTGAAGAGAGGTTTTGGCTGCCAGTGAAAGAGAGACGTTCCTGTCTAGGGACGTTGACCTCCTGTCCCATTTGCGGAGAATGTCCCATTGAAGTGGACGCAGATGAAACTGCGCAAAGGGAACTGCCTCCATTGCTGCCACCATCTTCCCTAGGAAGTGCATGAGGCGCCTCAAGGGGTGTGACTGGGTCCGAAGGAGAGAGTGCACCCCTGTCTGTAGCGAACGCTGTTTGTCCAGCGGAAGCTTCACTATCGCTGAGAGAGTATGAAACTCCATCCCGAGGTAAGTCAGTGATTGGGTCGGTGTCAATTTTGACTTTGGGAAATTGATGATCCACCCGAACCTCTGGAGAGTCTCCAGAGCAATGGTCAGGCTGTGTTGACATGCCACCCGGGAGGGTGGCTTGACTAGGAGATCGTCTAAGTAAGGGATCACCGAGTGGCCCTGAGAGTGTAGGACCGCCACCACGGATGCCATGATCTTGGTGAAGACCCGTGGGGCTGTCGCCAGGCCGAAAGGCAGTGCCACAAACTGAAGGTGTTCGTCCCCGATGGCGAAACGCAGGAAGCGTTGATGCTCTGGTGCAATCGGCACATGGAGATAAGCATCCTTGATGTCGATTGAGGCTAGGAAGTCTCCTTGGGACATCGAGGCGATGACAGAACGGAGAGATTCCATCCGGAACCGTCTGGTTCTCACGTGTCTGTTGAGCAGTTTGAGGTCCAGAACGGGGCGGAATGATCCGTCCTTTTTTGGCACCACGAACAAGTTGGAGTAAAAACCGCGACCACGTTCTTGAATGGGAACGGGAATCACAACTCCTTCTGCCTTCAGAGTGTTCACCGCCTGAAAAAGTGCATCGGCTCGCTCGGGGGGCGGAGATGTTCTGAAGAAACGAGTCGGAGGACGAGAGCTGAGCTCTATCCTGTAACCGTGCGACAGAATGTCTCTCACCCATCGGTCTTGGACATGTGGCCACCAGGCGTCGCAAAAGCGGGAGAGCCTGCCACCGACCGAGGATGCGGTTTGGGGAGGCCGAAAGTCATGAGGAGGCCGCCTTAGAGGCGGTTCCTCCAGCGGTCTTTGGAGGACGTGACTTAGACCGCCATGCAGAAGAGTTCCTCTGGCCCTTCTCTGACCTGTTGGACGTGGAGGATTGGGACCTGGCTGAGGGCCGAAAGGACTGAAACCTCGATTGAATTTTTCGTTGCTGAGGTTTGTTTGGTTTGGACTGGGGTAAGGACGAGTCCTTACCCTTGGATTGTTTAATAATTTCATCCAATTGCTCGCCAAACAAACGGTCGCCAGAAAATGGCAAACCGGTTAAGAACTTCTTGGAAGCAGAGTCTGCCTTCCATTCGCGTAGCCACATGGCCCTGCGGACTGCCACCGAATTGGCGGATGCTACCGCTGTACGGCTCGCTGAGTCCAGGACAGCGTTCATGGCGTAGGACGAAAAGGCCGACGCCTGAGAAGTCAAAGACACAACTTGCGGAGCAGAGGTACGTGTGACTGCATTAATCTCAGACAGACAAGCTGAGATAGCTTGGAGTGCCCACACGGCTGCAAAGGCCGGAGCAAACGACGCGCCTATGGCTTCATAGATGGATTTCATCAGGAGCTCTATTTGCCTGTCAGTGGCATCCTTGAGCGATGAACCATCTGCCACTGATACTACGGATCTAGCCGCCAGTCTAGAGACTGGAGGATCCACCTTGGGACACTGAGCCCAACCCTTAACTACGTCAGGGGGGAAGGGGTAACGTGTCATTAAGGCGCTTAGTAAAGCGCTTGTCCGGAAATGCTCTGTGCTTCTGGACAGCATCTCTGAAGTTAGAGTGATCGAAAAACGCACTCCGTGTACGTTTGGGAAACCTAAACTGGTGTTTCTCCTGCTGTGAAGCAGACTCCTCTATAGGTGGAGTTGGGGGAGAAAGATCTAGCACCTGGTTGATGGACGCTATAAGGTCATTTACTATGGCGTCCCCTTCAGGTGTATCAAGATTGAGAGCAACGTCAGGATCAGAGCCCTGAGCTGCGACCTCCGCCTCATCCTCCAGAGAGTCCTCATGCTGCGACCCCGAACAGCGTGATGAAGCCGGGGAAGGTTCCCAGCGAGCCCGCTTAGCCGGTCTGGGACTGCGGTCCGTGTCGGAGTCCTCCCCGTGGGACCTAGGTGTCACCCCAGGAGCACTGTGCTGCACCGACCGAGAGGGGCCTGGGGGCGATGAACTCACAGTGCCCGGGGCCTGTGTGACCGATCTGGACTGCAAGGCTTCTAGTATCTTAGCAGACCATCTATCCATAGACTGAGCCATGGATTGTGAAAGCGACTCAGAGAGTTTCTCAGCCAAAACTGCAAACTCTGTCCCTGCCACCTGGACAGTGGAAGCCGGCGGTTCTACCTGAGCCGAGGGTCCCACCAGTGCCCGAGGCTCCGGCTGAGCGAGTGCCACAGGGGCCAAGCATTGCACACAGTGAGGGTAGGTGGAACCTGCAGGTAACATAGCCGCACAAGAGGTACAGGTTGCAAAATAAGCCTGTGCCTTGGCACCCTTGCTCTTTGCGGACGACATGCTGTAGTCTCCTCTGAGAGTGATCACTGAGGGTATATAGCCAAAAGCAAAACAATGCGGCCGAACAGAGAAAATGTATACAAATATATATATATATTATATATATATATATATATATATATTATATATATATATATATATACACACTTCAGCACCCAAGGGGGGCCAGCACCGGGTAACCGGTGTGGCTTACCGACCGCCCAAAGCGGTTGTGTGTCCACCAGATTCCCTGCCTGGGCCTCCCAGAGCTGTAGAGCTCGTTCTCAAATCCTCCACCGGCAGAAGTGATTGTAAATATGGCTGCCAGAGTTCTCAGGGGAGGAGGGAGCCGTGGGCGTGACTAATAAAGTGCGGGAATCTGGTGCCCCACAGTGCTCAGTGAGGGGGGAGAACACCTAAGTATGCTCCAGCCCTCACTGCCGACGTCCAGTCGACCGTCCTGCCCTTACCCCTGACTGGCAGGCCCGGGGGCGGGAGTTATGGTACTAGGCCGCAGAAGCCGGGGACTAAATTTAATAACGCGGCCGGCAAACAGGCGCGGTCGGCGCGGTAGTCCCGGTCGTCACAAAAAAACAGCAGCCGCTGCAGCGTCTGTAACACAGGCACTCCATGCACCGTCCCCAAGGGGACACAGAGTACCTTATAGATGCAGGGCCTGTCCCTGATGATACTCAGTCTCCTGTCCGTCAGATTCCCCCAGGGGCTGCGGAGGGAGCCCGGTCCAAGTGAATGGTGACCGGTTAGGATCCCACTTCTCCCAGAGCCTCTAAGGGATGGGGAAGGAAAAACGGCATGTGGCTCCAGCCTTTGTACCCGCAATGGGTACCTCAACCTTAACAGCACCGCCGACTTAGTGGGGTGAGAAGGGAGCATGCCGGGGGCCCTGTTAGGGCCCTCTTTTCTCCCATCCGATACAATCAGCAGCTGCTGCTGACTAAAATGGGAGCTTGAGTGAATGTGTGCCTCCTTCAACACAAAGCATAAAACTGAGGAGCCCGTGATGCACGGGAGGGTGTATAGGCAGAGGGGAGGGGTTACACTTTTTAAAGTGTAATACTTTGTGTGGCCTCCGGAGGCAGAAGCTATACACCCAATTGTCTGGGTCTCCCAATGGAGCGACAAAGAAATTCCAAATGCCAAAATTACGTTTTTTGGTCGCGGCACATTTTGCACAAAATGCAATAACAGGGGATCAAAACGTAGCATCTGCGCAAGAATGGTACCATTAAATACTTCAGGACCGCCAACGGAAGATAAACGTCCGCATCTGCCGGGCTTTGTGCAGAACTGACGTTTATCAACGGTCTGAATTCAGGAGGGGATTGCGCCCCTGCATGCTGCCATCACCGGGTTTCCAGTACAGAACAATAGTTCTGCCCGGAGACATCAGCAGGATCTGATTGGATCAGTTCCTGGTGATGTTAACCCTTTGTGATCGTCTATCTGCTGTGATGAATAGTGATCATGGCACATAGCAGTTTCAGAGGTACAGAGCTGCTTCTCTTACCTCTCCCAGGTCTCCTGCCTGTGTCACGATCACGCAGGACCCTGGGTTATTATGGCAACCGGATGTCACATGACTCCGGGTCTACCATCTACGGTGGCCTGTGAGACTTATCCAGCTGCAGGCTATGACAGGCGATCTACAGTGCACCCTGACACTGTCAGTATAATGCATTCCTGCTGCATAGCTATGCATTATACCAGTGATCAGACTAAGAAAGGTGAAAGTCCCATATAGGGACCAGGTAAAAAAGTAAAGAAAAGTAAAAAAAAAAAAAAAAAAAAAAAAAACCCCCGCAAAATGTAAAATCAAAAGAGACAAAAAAATTATACCCAAAAATACATTTTTTATATAAACACGAATAAACAAAACATTTACATGTATTTGGTATCCCCGCTTCCGGCCCAAACTGATCTATAAAACTGTCACACTATTTAACCCCTTCAGTGAACAGTTTTTTTTTAAAAAAAAATGCATCAAAAAATGATTTTTCATCATACTGCAGAAAAAAAGTGGAATAAAACGCCATCAAAAAGTTGAAGAAACTAAAATGATATTACTGAAAACTACATCTGGTCCCGCAAAAAACGAGCCGCCATCCAGCTCCATCAGTGGAAAAAAAGAGAATTTTGTTACTTACCGTAAATTCTTTTTCTTATAGTTCCGTATTGGGAGACCCAGACCATGGGTGTTTAGCTTCTGCCTCCGGAGGACACACAAAGTACTACACTAAAAAGTGTAGCTCCTCCCTCTGAGCTTATACACCCCCTGGTAGCCAGTCCTAGCCAGTTTAGTGCAAAAGCTGAAGGAGAATAGCCACCCACAAGTAGAACCGAGTAAGAACCGGAACAACCGGAGACTCTGTCCACGACAACAGCCGGTGATAACACACGGAACAAGAAAATTGCCAACAGGCAACAGGGAGGGAGCTGGGTCTCCCAATACGGAACTATAAGAAAAAGAATTTACGGTAAGTAACAAAATTCTCTTTTTCTTTATCGTTCCTTTGGGAGACCCAGACCATGGGACGTTCCAAAGCTGTCCCTGGGTGGGAATAAACAGAAAAAACTAAGAAGTAGGCGGAGCCTAACTTCACAAGTGGGCGACAGCCGCCTGAAGGATGCGTCTGCCCAAGCTCGCATCTGCCGAAGCATGAGCATGCACTTGGTAGTGCTTCGAAAAGGTATGCAGGCTAGTCCAAGTGGCAGCCTGACAGACTTGTTGAGCCGTAGCCTGGTGCCTAAAAGCCCAAGAGGCACCGACAGCTCTGGTCGAGTGTGCTTTGAACCCCGGCGGGGGAGGCACCTGAGTACTCTGGTAGGTGTCCGAAATGGTCGATCTAATCCAACGGGCCAAGGTCGGCTTAGAAGCAGAGAGACCCTTGCGCCGCCCTGTGGATAGCACAAAAAGAGAGGTGCACCGCCTAAGCGCAGCGGTGCGAGACACATAAATCCGGAGAGCACGCACCAGATCTAGAGTATGCAGCGCTTTCTCAAAGCAATGAACAGGGGCCGGACAGAAGGAAGGCAAGGAAATATCCTGGTTAAGGTGGAAGGGAGAGACCACCTTAGGAAGAAAGTCCGGGGTCGGACGGAGAACTACCTTGTCTTGGTGAAAAAACAAAAAAGGTGACTCCGAGGAGAGCGCAGCCAGATCAGAGACTCTCCTGAGGGAAGTTATGGCAACTAGAAAGGCCACCTTTTGAGAAAGACGATACAAAGAAACCTCCCTAAGGGGCTCGAAAGGGGGTTTCTGCAATACCGTGAGGACCAAGTTAAGTTCCCAGGGATCCAAGGGCCGCCGATAAGGCGGAATGATGTGAGGCACACCTTGCATGAAGGTGCGGACCTGAGCCAGCCGGGCGAGACGCCGCTGGCACAGCACTGATAGAGCTGAGACTTGTCCCTTGAGAGAGTTGAGGGACAGTCCTAGCTGCAGACCGGACTGTAAAAAAGACAGAAGGGTCGGCAACGAGAATGGCCAAGGAGAATGGCCGGAAGAGCGACACCAGGACACAAAAATTTTCCAAGTCCTGTGATAGATCTTGACGGAGGAAGACTTACGGGCCCGAGTCATAGGGGAGATGACTTCAGGAGGAATACCAGAAGCCGTCAAAATCCAGGACTCAAGAGCCACGCCGTCAATTTGAGTGCCGCATAATTCGGGCGGAAAAACGGACCTTGCGAGAGCAGGTCTGGACGGTCCGGAAGATGCTACGGCATCTCCACGGACAGTTGGAGCAGGTCCGGATACCAAGCTCGCCTGGGCCAGTCCGGTGCAATGAGGATGACTCGACGGCCCTCCATTCTGATCTTGCGCAGGACTCTGGGCAAGAGAGCTAGAGGGGGAAACACGTAGGACAGACAAAACTGGGACCAGTCTTGAACCAGAGCGTCCGCGGCGAAGGCCTGAGGATCGTGGGAGCGAGCCACGTAAACCGGAACCTGGTTGTTGTGACGGGATGCCATTAGGTCCACGTCCGGAGTGCCCCACTTGCGGCAGATTGACTGAGACACTGCCGGGTGCAGGGACCACTCGCCACCGTCCACGGATTGACGGCTGAGATAATCTGCCTCCCAGGAACTCCCCTTGGGTCATAGAGGCAATGACTGATCGCAGAGACTCCATGCGAAAATGCCGCACCCGGACATGCTTGTTGAGAAGCTTGAGATCCAGGATGGGCCGGAAGGTACCGTCCTTTTTTGGAACTAGGAAGAGATTTGATTAAAAACCTCTGAACCGTTCCTGAGCGGGAACTGGGACAATCACTCCGTTTGCCTGCAAGGACGCCACGGCCTGCAAGAAGGCGGCGGCCTTGGAGCAGGGGGGAGTTGAGAGAAAAAATCTGTTTGGAGGGCTGGAAGAGAATTCTATCCTGTAGCCTTGAGATATGATGTCTCTCACCCACTGATCGGAGACTTGCTTTAACCAAGCGTCGCCAAAGTGGGAGAGCCTGCCACCGACTAAGGACGTGGCTGGAGCGGGCCGAGAGTCATGAGGAAGCTGCCTTAGTGGCAGAACCTCCTGCGGTCTTCTGCGGACGCGCTTTTGGGCGCCAGTTGGATTTCTGATCCTTGGCTGAGTTAGCGGACGAGGCGGAAGGCTTAGAGGATGACCAGTTGGAGGAACGAAAGGAACGAAACCTCGACTGATTCCTACCCTGGGCGGGTTTCCTGGTCTTGGTTTGTGGCATGGAAGTACTCTTCCCGCCAGTAGCTTCTTTAATGATTTCATCCAGCTGTTCACCAAACAGCCGTGAACCAGCAAAAGGGAGCCCAGCAAGAAACTTCTTGGAAGAAGCATCTGCCTTCCACTCTCGAAGCCACAAAATCCTGCGGATAACAAGAGAATTAGCTGAAGCCACCGCAGTGCGGTGAGCAGCCTCTAGCATGGCAGACATGGCATAAGATGAAAAAGCTGAAGCCTGAGCAGTTAAGGTAACCATCTCAGGCATAGATTCCTTGGTGAGGGAATGCATCTCCTTTAGAGAAGCAGAGATGGCTTTGAGAGCCCACACTGCTGCAAAAGTCGGGGAAAACGCGGCCCCCGCAGCTTTATACACAGATTTGGCCAGAAGGTCAATCTGACGGTCAGGGGAATCCTTAAGTGAGGTGCCGTCAGCCACCGACACAACGGTCCGGTCTGATAGCCTAGACACCGGAGGGTCTACCCTTGGGGAGTGAGACCACTCCTTGACCACCTCAGGTGGAAATGGAAACCGGTCATCAGAACCACGCTTTGAAAAGAGTTTGTCAGGGCAGGCCCTGGGTTTGGTCACAGCGGTCTGAAAACTGGAGTGGTTAAAGAACACACTCTTCACTCTCTTAGGCGAGGTAAACTGATGTTTTTCTGCCAAAGAGAGTTGTTCCTCTGACACTGGCGGATTGAGATCCAGCACAGAATTAATAGAAGCAATCAAATCACTAAGATCCGAGTCACCCTCAGAGAAATCGATGGGATACATAGCCTCCGAGCCCCCAGTGAGGGCATCCTCCTCATCTTGAGAGTCAGCTCTTGAGACAAAGCCGTGGGATGGGGAGGGGGAGGAAACCCTGCGCCTTCTCTTAGAAGGACGGGGTCTGGGATCAGATGATGAATCCTCCGTGAGCTCCGATGGACGGAGGTCAGAGGATAGGAGTCCTCTGTCAAGAGTATTAGAGGCACCCTGTGAGGGAGGCTGATGCATATTCATCAAAGTCCTGGAAAAAAGTCCCATGGACTCAGCAAATGACTGGGATATGGACCTAAAAAAGGACTCTACCCAGGCCGGGGGTTCAGTCACAGGTGCAGCAGCAGCCTGAGAGACCACTGGGGGTGAGACTCCAGGCTGTGGCACCGCCAAGTTAGAGCAGACATCACAATGTGGATAGGTGCTCGGCTCAGGCAGCAGGAGCTTACATGCAGTGCATGTAGAATAAAGCTTTGGAGCCTTGCTCCTTGTGTGAGACATGCTGCTGGAGAGGGGGCTTTGCAGAGAATGAACCCCAGGGAGAATATACAGAGGTCCACAACCGGAGACCGGCTGTGGCTTACCAGACCGCTGAGCGCGGTGTTGTGTGCCCTCCAGATCCCGAAGCCCGGTCCCCCAGTCGCAACACCTCAGCAGAGATGCAGAATGCAGGATGTCCCAGAGCACAGTGAACTCTTCCTATAAAAGAGCGGGAACTGGAGGGCTATAGAGACCTGCAGGGAAGGAGGGACGCCCCAGCAGTGGGGAGTGTCCCTCCCCTGTGTAGAACGGCCGCCGGGAGGAGCCGAACCTGTCCCTCTGCATGAGTGACATGCGAGGGCAGGAAAATGAAACTAGGCCTCCGGCGAAGCCGGGGCCTAAATTTAAGCGGCGAGGCTGACAAGCAGGCACCACCGGCGCGGTTCTCAGGCAAAAGCTAGAGAACCCGCCGGAAAAGTTAAAACAATCACATACAGCATACTCTCCCCTTACAATAAAGAACCGGGACCCCCAACATAAACGTCTCAGGTACTTAGCTGCTGAGACGCAGGGCCATGTCCCTGGGGATGAGTGCTCCGGTCCAACAGAATCCTCAAGGGGCTGTGGATGGAGACCAGACTCCTGCCAGGCATGGAGACCGTGCTGGCTCCCACTTCAAGCCAGAGCCCAGAAGGGATGGTGAAGGAGCGCGGCATGTAAGGCTGCAGCCTTGTAAATCAACCTTAACAACACCGCCGACACAGTGGGGTGAGAAGGGACATGCCGGGAGTCCAGACATGGACCCGCTTTTCTTCAAACTCTTTCCAAAAGTCAAACATGTCAGATGAGAATGCATGTGTGGATGTATGCCTCCTGACACGAAGCAATAAACTGGCTAGGACTGGCTACCAGGGGGTGTATAAGCTCGGAGGGAGGAGCAGGGCTGTGGAGTCGGTAAACCAAACCTTCGACTCAGACTCCGACTCCTCAAATTCTCTGGCTCCGACTCCGGCTCCGACTCCGGCTCCGGCTCCTACATATATTGCATATAGTTAGGTGAAAAATTTATTAGTTTTTTGTGTTCTAAAGTTGTATTCCAATAAATATTTTATGTTCTATCCAAATATCTTGATTATTGTATCATAAAAACAATTAAATGTCTGATGTTCACATTGTACTACAATAAATTTTTCACTTAAAGCATTATACTAAATGTTATTATTTAGTAAAATATTCAGCACATTCTGCATTGCACTCCTGTCCCCAATTTATTATATATTTTAGGAGTCGGAGTCGGTGCATTTTATACCGACTCCGACTCCACCAAAATGAGCTCCGACTCAGACTCCACGACTCCGACTCCACAGCCCTGGGGAGGAGCTACACTTTTAAGTGTAGTACTTTGTGTGTCCTCCGGAGGCAGAAGCTAAACACCCATGGTCTGGGTCTCCCAAAGGAACGATAAAGAAAATAAAAAAGTTACAGCTCTGAGAATACAGTAATGCAAAAAAAAAAAAAAAAAATCTATTTTCTAAAGAAGGGAATTTTGTTTACTTACCGTAAATTCCTTTTCTTCTAGCTCCTATTGGGAGACCCAGACAATTGGGTGTATAGCTTCTGCATCCGGAGGCCACACAAAGTATTACACTTAAAAGTGTAAACCCCTCCCCTCTGCCTATACACCCCCCCGTGCATCACGGGCTCCTCAGTTTTGGTGCAAAAGCAGGAAGGAGGAAACTTATAAATTGGTCTAAGGTAAATTCAATCCGAAGGATGTTCGGAGAACTGAAACCATGAACCCAGAACAATTCAACATGAACAACATGTGTACACAAAAGAACAACAGCCCGAAGGGAACAGGGGCGGGTGCTGGGTCTCCCAATAGGAGCTAGAAGAAAAGGAATTTACGGTAAGTAAACAAAATTCCCTTCTTCTTTGTCGCTCCATTGGGAGACCCAGACAATTGGGACGTCCAAAAGCAGTCCCTGGGTGGGTAAAAGAATACCTCGGTAATAGAGCCGTAAAACGGCCCCTTCCTACAGGTGGGCAACCGCCGCCTGAAGGACTCGCCTACCTAGGCTGGCATCTGCCGAAGCGTAGGTATGCACCTGATAGTGTTTCGTGAAAGTGTGCAGACTCGACCAGGTAGCCGCCTGACACACCTGCTGAGCCGTAGCCTGGTGCCGCAATGCCCAGGACGCACCCACGGCTCTGGTAGAATGGGCTTTCAGCCCTGAAGGAACCTGAAGCCCAGAAGAACGGTAGGCTTCAAGAATTGGTTCCTTGATCCACCGAGCCAAGGTTGACTTGGAAGCCTGCGACCCTTTACGCTGGCCAGCGACAAGGACAAAGAGCGCATCCGAGCGGCGCAGGGGCGCCGTACGAGAAATGTAGAGTCTAAGTTCTCTCACAAGATCTAACAAGTGCAAATCCTTTTCACATTGGTGAACTGGATGAGGGCAAAAAGAAGGTAAGGAGATATCCTGATTGAGATGAAAAGGGGATACCACCTTAGGGAGAAATTCCGGAACCGGACGCAGAACCACCTTGTCCTGGTGAAACACCAGGAAGGGGGCTTTGCATGACAATGCAGCTAGCTCAGACACTCTCCGAAGTGATGTGACTGCCACTAGGAAGACAACCTTCTGCGAAAGGCGTGAAAGAGAAATATCTCTCATTGGCTCGAAAGGTGGTTTCTGAAGAGCCGTTAGCACCCTGTTCAGATCCCAGGGTTCTAGCGGACGCTTGTAAGGAGGGACTATGTGGCAAACTCCCTGCAGGAACGTGCGGACCTGCGGAAGCCTGGCTAGACGCTTTTGAAAAAACACAGAGAGCGCCGAGACTTGTCCCTTAATAGAGCTGAGAGACAAACCCTTTTCCATTCCGGATTGAAGGAAGGACAGAAAAGTGGGCAAGGCAAATGGCCAGGGAGTAAAACCCTGATCAGAGCACCAGGATAAGAAGATCCTCCACGTCCTGTGGTAGATCTTGGCGGACGTTGGTTTCCTGGCCTGTCTCATAGTGGCAATGACCTCTTGAGATAACCCTGAAGACGCTAGGATCCAGGACTCAATGGCCACACAGTCAGGTTGAGGGGCGCAGAATTCACATGGAAAAAAGGCCCTTGAGACAGTAAGTCTGGACGGTCTGGTAGTGCCCATGGTTGACCCACCGTGAGATGCCACAGATCCGGGTACCACGACCTCCTCGGCCAGTCTGGGGCGATGAGGATGGCGCGGCGGCAGTCGGACCTGATCTTGCATAATACTCTGGGCAGTAGTGCCAGAGGAGGAAATACATACGGCAGCCGAAACTGCGACCAATCCTGAACCAATGCGTCTGCCGCCAGAGCTCTGTGATCTTGAGACCGTGCCATGAATGCCGGGACCTTGTTGTTGTGCCGGGACGCCATTAGGTCGACGTCCGGCTTCCCCCAGCGGCAACAGATCTCTTGAAACACGTCCGGGTGAAGAGACCATTCCCCTGCGTCCATGCCCTGGCGACTGAGAAAGTCTGCTTCCCAGTTTTCTACGCCCGGGATGTGAACTGCGGAAATGGTGGAGGCTGTGGCTTCCACCCACAGCAGAATCCGCCGAACTTCCTGGAAGGCTTGCCGAATGCGTGTGCCGCCTTGGTGGTTGATGTATGCCACCACCGTGGCGTTGTCCAACTGAATTCGGATCTGCCTGCCTTCCAGCCACGGCTGGAACGCCTTTAGGGCTAGATACACTGCCCTTATCTCCAGAACATTGATCTGAAGGGAGGACTCTGGCTGAGTCCAGGTACCCTGAGCCCTGTGGTGGAGGAAGACCGCTCCCCACCCTGACAGACTCGCGTCCGTCGTGACCACAGCCCAGGATGGGGGTAGGAATGATTTCCCCTTCGACAAAGAAGTGGGAAGAAGCCACCACTGAAGGGAGGCCTTGGCTGCCCGAGAAAGGGAGACGTTCCTGTCGAGGGACGTCGACTTCCTGTCCCATTTGCGGAGAATGTCCCATTGAAGTGGACGCAGATGAAACTGCGCAAATGGAACTGCCTCCATTGCTGCCACCATCTTCCCTAGGAAGTGCATGAGGCGCCTCAAGGGGTGCGACTGGGCTCGAAGGAGAGATTGCACCCCTGTCCGTAGTGAACGCTGTTTTTCCAGCGGAAGTTTCACTATCGCTGAGAGAGTATGAAACTCCATCCCGAGATATGTCAGCGATTGGGTCGGTGTCAATTTTGACTTTGGGAAATTGATGATCCACCCGAATCTCTGGAGAGTCTCCAGAGCAATGTTCAGGCTGTGTTGGCATGCCACCCGAGAGGGGGCCTTGACAAGGAGATCGTCTAAGTAAGGGATCACCGAGTGTCCCCGAGAGTGTAGGACTGCTACCACTGTTGCCATGACCTTGGTGAAGACCCGTGGGGCTGTCGCCAGGCCGAAAGGCAGCGCCACGAACTGAAGGTGTTCGTCCCCGATGGCGAAACGCAGGAAGCGCTGATGCTCTGGTGCAATCGGTACGTGGAGATAAGCATCCCTGATGTCGATTGATGCTAGGAAGTCTCCTTGGAACATCGAGGCGATGACAGAGCGGAGAGATTCCATCCGGAACCGCCTGGTTTTCACGTGTTTGTTGAGCAGTTTGAGGTCGAGAACGGGACGGAAAGATCCGTCCTTTTTTGGCACCACAAACAAGTTGGAGTAAAAACCGTGACCCCATTGCTGAAGGGGAACAGGGATCACCACTCCTTCTGCCTTCAGAGTGCTCACCGCCTGAAGAAGAGCATCGGCTCGCTCGGGGGGCGGAGATGTTCTGAAGAAACGAGTCTGAGGACGAGAGCGGAACTCTATCCTGTAACCGTGAGACAGAATGTCTCTCACCCATCGGTCTTGGACATGTGGCAACCAGGCGTCGCAAAAGCGGGAGAGCCTGCCACCGACCGAGGATGCGGTTTGGGGAGGCCGAAAGTCATGAGGAGGCCGCTTTGGGAGCGGTTCCTCCGGCGGTCTTTTTAGGACGTGACTTAGACCGCCATGAATCAGAGTTCCTCTGACCCTTCTGTGGCCTGTTGGACGAGGAGAATTGAGACCTGGCTGAGGGCCGAAAGGACCGAAACCTCGATTGTACCTTCCGTTGTTGAGGTCTGTTTGGTTTGGACTGTGGTAAGGACGAGTCCTTTCCCTTGGATTGTTTAATGATTTCATCCAATTGCTCGCCAAACAGGCGGTCGCCAGAAAATGGCAAACCGGTTAAAAACTTTTTTGGAAGCAGAGTCTGCCTTCCATTCACGTAGCCACATGGCCCTGCGGACTGCCACCGAATTGGCAGATGCTACCGCCGTACAGCTCGCAGAGTCCAGGACAGCATTCATGGCGTAGGACGCAAACGCCGACGCCTGAGAGGTTAAGGACACAACCTGCGGAGTAGAGGCACGTGTGACTGCATTAATCTCAGACTGACAAGCTGAGATAGCTTGGAGTGCCCATACGGCTGCGAATGCCGGAGCAAAGGACGCGCCGATAGCTTCATAGATGGATTTCATCAGGAGCTCTATCTGCCTGTCAGTGGCATCCTTGAGTGATGCACCGTCTGCCACTGCAACTATGGATCTAGCCGCCAGTCTAGAGATTGGAGGATCCACCTTGGGACACTGAGCCCAACCCTTGACTACGTCAGGGGGGAAGGGATAACGTGTGTCATTAAGGCGCTTAGTAAAGCGCTTATCTGGAAAAGCTCGGTGTTTCTGGACTGTATCTCTGAAGTCGGAGTGATCAAGAAACGCACTCCGTGTACGTTTGGGAAACCTAAAATGGAATTTCTCCTGCTGAGAAGCTGACTCCTCAATTTGAGGAGTTGGAGGAGAAAGATCCAACACCTGATTGATGGACGCTATAAGGTCGTTTACTATGGCGTCCCCTTCAGGTGTATCAAGGTTGAGAGCGGCGTCAGAATCAGAGCCCTGATCTGCCACCTCCGCTTCATCCTCCAGAGAGTCCTCATGCTGAGACCCTGAACACTGTGATGAAGTCGAGGGAAGCTCCCGGCGAGCCCGCTTAGCCGGTCTGGGACTGCGGTCCGTGTCAGAGTCCTCACCGTGGGACCTATGAGTCGCCCCAGGAGCACTTTGCTGCGCCGACCGAGGGGGGTCTGAGGGAAAAGGTTCAACAGTGCCCGGGGCCTGTGTTACAGGTCTGGACTGCAAAGCTTCTAGTATCTTAGCAGACCATTTATCCATAGACTCAGAAAGTTTGTCAGCGAATACTGCAAACTCTGTCCCTGTCACCTGGACAGTGGCAGCAGGTGGTTCCACCTGGGCCGAGGGTCCCACCAGTGGCAGAGGCTCCGGCTGAGTGAGTGTCACAGGGGCCGAGCATTGCACACAATGAGGGTAGGTG
Organism: Anomaloglossus baeobatrachus; assembly: GCF_048569485.1. Taxonomy (NCBI): domain Eukaryota; kingdom Metazoa; phylum Chordata; class Amphibia; order Anura; family Aromobatidae; genus Anomaloglossus; species Anomaloglossus baeobatrachus. The sequence goes on along the minus strand of NC_134357.1, from coordinate 266,363,485 downwards.
GAACCTGCAGGTAGCATAGCCGCACATGAGGTACAGGTTGCAAAGTAAGCCTGTGCCTTGGCACCCTTGCTTTTTGCGGACGACATGCTGTTGTCTCCTTTTAGAGCAATCAGAGAGGGTATATAGCCAAAGCACTAGTGCGGCCGTACAGAGTAAATGTATACAATATAAGCATATAAATATACACTTCGGCACCCAGTGGGGCAAGCACCTAGTAACAGGTGCGGCTTACCGACCGCCCTCAGCGTTTGTGTGACCACCAGATTCCCTGCCTGTGCCTCCCAGAGCTGTGGAGCTCGTCTCTGAAGTTCTCCAGCGTCAGAAGTGCTGATAGGAATGGCTGCCAGCGTTCTGAGAGGAGGAGGGAGCCGTGGGCGTGCCTTAGAAAACTGAGGAGCCCGTGATGCATGGGGGGTGTATAGGCAGAGGGGAGGGGTTTACACTTTTAAGTGTAATACTTTGTGTGGCCTCCGGAGGCAGAAGCTATACACCCAATTGTCTGGGTCTCCCAATGGAGCGACAAAGAAAACTTGTTTTTATTGCGTAAAACAAAAAAAATTATTTAAATGTGGTATTGGTGTAACCATACTGACCGGAAGAATAAACCTGTGTTGTTACTTTTACCAAACCGTGAACACCATAAAAAAAAAAAAAAATACAAAAAAACAATTCCTGAATTATTGTTTCATGTTAACTCCACCTACCAAAAATGATTTTTTTTCCTGATATCCTTGTGAAAAAAAAGCTCTGGTTAAAATAACAGTTTTGTGGTAAAAATGCATTTTTTCATTTTCACACCTCCAGGGTTCTAAAATTCTGTTAGGTCCGTGGGGGTTCAAGGGGCTCACCAAACATCTAGATATATTCCTCGAGGTGTCTAGTTTGCAAAATGGGGGTCACTTGTAGGGGAGCTCCACTGTTTAGGCTCCTCAGGGGTTCTCGAAACACAATATGGCGTCCGCTAATGATTGCAGCTAATTTTGCAGTCAAATGGCGCCCCTTCGCTTCTGAAACCTGCCGTGCGCCCAAACTCTAGCTTTCCACCACATATGACATATCTGCGTACTCAGGATAAATTGCAGAAGAAATTTTATTGTGCAATTTTTCTTGCTACCCTTGTGAAAAAGTAAGCTACATGGCTGAAGTAACAATTTTGTGGTAAAAATGTATTTTTTTATTTTCATGCTTCAACGTTCTAAACTTCTGTGAATCCCCTGTAAGTTCAAGGGACTCACCAAACATCTAGATAAAATTCCATGAGGGGTCTAGTTTCCAAAATGGGGTCACTTGTAGGGGAGCTGCACTGTTTAGGCTCCTCAGAGGTTCTCCAAATGCAGTATGTTGTCCGCTAATGATTGCAGCTACTTTTGCAGTCAAATGGCGCCCCTTCGCTTCCGAAACCTGCCGTGCGCCCAAACTGTAGCTTTCCACCACATATGACACACCTGCGTACTCTGGAGAAATTGCAGAAGAAATTTTATTTTGCATTTTTTCTTGATACCCTTGTGAAAAAGTAGACGAGTTGTGATCATTTTTTTTTCACAGGTCACCATTAAATATCCATTTTTTTCATTGACTTGCAAACACCACCATTTTCCTCTCATCGGAATTTGCAGACAACAATTGCGGTGAGGCCAGGTTCGCACGAGTGTTTAAAAAAAATTAAACAAATCGTCCGCGTTTTATCCAGAACACAGACAATTGATTTCCCATTTGTCATATGTGTGCGGTCTAAATACTGTTTCCCATGTCAAAAGTTTGGAACGTGGCAGTAAAAATTAGATGCTACATGGTGGCTCCTTATGGGATCAGGTTTGTTTTTGAGGATCTGTAGACTTGAACAGAGTCAAGTGCATACTGAGATACTTTTTCATGCGCAGATCAATACTTAGACCAAAAATACAATCATGTGAACCAACCCTTATAGTGGCAGAATATGGAGAATGTGTGACTTCTGTATCTAGTAGTTATTACCTGTGCTTATACGTGCAGGAACTTCCCTCTCCATACATGACCGATCACATCCTAGATACGTCTCCTCTTCTCCTGAGAGAGCCTCAATTTTAATGTCAATCAGATCTTCAGCCTTTATATGTAGAAATTTAGAAGACAACATTTTAAAAAACATAATAGATTTAAAATACGTAACTATCAAGGCACATAAATATGTTTGATGTCTTCAGAAGCTATGCATGATGAGGACAATAACGTGACGTTCATAGGCTGAACCCACACAAGAGGGCAACACTGTATGTATCCAACACAGAGGGTCACAGAAAGCCAAGGCTGCATTCTGTACCACCCTCAAGAGGAATGAACAATTGCCCCCAATTAGCTGTTGGACACATGTAATGGCATTCCCATAACAAAGTTACGCCTTAACCCCTTTATGGCCCATGACGTGCTATGTACATCAGGAGTCATTTCCCTGCCTTTGATGTGGCTCAAACTACGAACCCGCATCTTTCCCTGCAGACTTGTGAATCCTCACATCGCACGCACTGTCAGAGCCGGGAACGGCGGTCACGTGGCCATGAGTATGCAATATGCAGAATCCCAGCCAGAATCCAATTAGAGAGCTACAAAGATCAATACACTTGCAATGAGCGAGTCCACACTCCTGTAGTCAGATTATGGCCAGGAACTTGCTTATCACATACCTGTGACCACCATTCCCGGCTCTGATGCCGGCAAATCCTCCCAGCGCACAATGTGATGTGAGGACTCACAAGTCTGCAGTCACAAAGTGACACAGAGAGACTGCAGACTTATGGACTTACACCAGACAGCCCCTTTAAAGTGTTTATATCCCAATGAGATGATCATATTAGTATTACACCAGTCCCAAACTGCACCACAAAAAACCCAATAAAAATACATGCTAATGTATAGAATTAACACATACAAGGTCCCTTAAAGGGAACCAACGACGAGGATTTGCACATAGAGTAAAGGCAGTGCCATACTGGAGCTAGGATGGGAAATAAAATCCTACCTTTACTTTACAGATCGTAGGTTTCATTGCACTAAAAGGTTTTATCAAAGCTCCAGAAATGGGGGCAGCGGGTGATTGACACAGAGGGATCTATTTCAAGTGCGCGCGCGTGCTTGCCAGCGGCAACTCCATTCTGTCAGTCCATGGAATTCAGATTGCACTCAGATGTCATATGAAAACAGTCTGATGGCTTCCACACTCTTTGACTTGTATGGCTGAGTACAACCCAAATATCAGATCAAGCTTGGATCTGGAGCAATTTTTCCCAGTCCGACGGAAAAATCAGACGTGCCCAGCCCCATAGAATAACATTGGTCGGGTACCTTCTGAGGGTTTCTCGGATTACACTCAGACCTAAAATCCAGTCCTGAGCAAGATGATTAACAATTACATTTTTTTGTTCTATGTACTCCAAAACTACAGGGGAAAAGGGAAAAAAAAAAAATGGATTGAAAACTCTAACCTCTCCTGCAAACACATATCCTAGCACAGCAAAATAGAAGGAGAAATATAAAAGGTCCGGCTGTCTGATACAGATACAAACACTGAAGGAAGCCGTATACACAAGCAGGACAGCACTGTGGCTCAGTGGTTAGCACCGAGTCCTGGGCTCACATCCCACCAAGGAGTTTCTAAGTTTTCCCAGTGTTTGTGTGGATTTCTTCACACCCCAAAAGACACACTGATAGGGAATTCAGATTGTGTACCCCAATGAGTACAGTGAGGATGATGCCTGTAAAGTGCTGCGGAAGATGGTGGAATCTGATGGAGCTATATAAGTAACAAAAGGTCAAAGCTTTGTATGCTGTAGAAATAATTTACAAGCCTGAGGAGAGAGGGGAAGCGGCACTATCACTCCGACACATGATCCCTTGTGTATAATGTCCCAGTATCCCAGCAGCGCTCACCTCTCCAGTCAGCAGCTCAATCATCTTGTTGGTGAGGTCCAGGATTTTCTGATCAGTGTTGTCATACATAAGACAGTGAGGAGAAGGCTCCATATTGGGGCTCTGGGTCCTGCTCCATCCTCCTGATACACGTGGTCGGAAACTAAGCTTTAAGCATTCACCCAATGACTTCTTCACTGCTGTATAGTCCTGTGTATGGAGACACTTTCATTTTGCTATATACCTCTCCCGTATCCCACACCTCCCTTGTAATAGAGTATCATGCCATGTGACACCTAGATGTCTTATTAATAGAGACATGTATACCCCATTCCCAGGATCCCTCACCTCCCCAGTCAGCAGGCAGATAATCTCCAAGCTGAGGTTCAGTATCCTCTCCGCCATCTCCTTTTTGATCTTGCCCATCCTCCGAGGGTCAGATGGGAAAATGCCAATGGTCTTGTGAGGACACTTCAACTGGGAGAATCCTTTACTGCAAAAAATAAATCCGCCTGTTACTCAGTGATGGATTCCTGAATGGGCAGAAGCACAGATGAGTCACTCCGGCCATACACAAGATAATTGGGGGGCGATTGTCTTTAGGATAGAAGGGTGGCCCCAAATACATCAGAACGGACATTACTTTCACCTATGCAGTATAAAGCCCTTGTCTGACAGATGACAGCCCCACGCCTGCCCATATTGTAGGATGAGCCACAAAACCGGTTCTGAGAGCTGCACCTCCATAACACAGGGTCCCCATAACAATCTGCCGCCCAAGGTGCTCTGCTAAGGCCAGGTTCACACAAGCCCATGCAGATACTTAGATTGTGTCCGGGGTTTTTCGTCTGCGTGCAGTCAGTGCAGGCGTCTCCTCCAGCCACACGGCAACAGTTTTACAGGAACAGTTTAATAAATGACAAATATAATTGTGATGGATTGGTGAAAACCAAACAACACATGGAGGGTGACCTGCGCGAGAGCCCTTTATTCTGCACCCACTGACATAACGGGCGAGTCAGATATAGCATATCACTCAGAATAGTGCATGCTGGGAGATTTAACCCTCAGACCATCGGTCCATAGAAAAGCATTCCTGTGGACATCACATTGTCTGTGATCAGTGTTACAGATGGACATTATGCACAGACTTAATACATTCATGTGGACGGCCCCTTCTAGTGTAACAGCAGCCATACTCTACCAGACAGATGTGACCCCATAATGTGTGCCAGCCACGGGTCCACATAAGAGGGACAGCCCTGGGGGGTCCTGTAACAGCACGACAGGCCCAGAAGTCCCAGTAACAGTCTGCAGCCGGAAGGGTCCCCATAACAGAATGCCAGGCCAAAGTGTCCCCAGAACAGTGTACACCTTACATAACCCAGTAACAGTCTGCAACCGGAAGGGTCCCATAACAGAATGCCAGGCCAAAGTGTCCCCAGAACAGTGTACACCTTACATAACCCAGTAACAGTCTGCAGCCGGAAGGGTCCCCATAATAGAATGCCAGGCCAAAGTGTCCCCAGAACAGTGTACACCTTACATAGCCCAGTAACAGTCTGCAGCCGGAAGGGTCCCCATAACAGAATGCCAGGCCAAAGTGTCCCCAGAACAGTGTATGTAGCGCCCCTGACTAAGCAGCGTGCTACAGGGAACTGCATTCATTCCCCAGAACAGTGTACACCTTACATAACCCAGTAACAGCTGCTCAACATCATGCCAGTCCAAGGTGTCTCCATAACAGTCTATCAGCCCCAGGTACCCCATAATAAAATGCTCACCCCACATCACCCTGTATGTGACAGCCCCAGGTGCCCCCATAATAGAACACCCCACATCACCCTGTAACAGTGACAGCCCCAGGTGCCCCCATAAAAGAACACCCCACATCACTCTGTAACAGTGACAGCCCCAGGTGCCCCCATAATAGAACACCCCACATCACCCTGTAACAGTGACAGCCCCAGGTGCCCCCACAATAGAACGTCCCACATCACCCTGTAATAGTGACAGCCCCAGGTGCCCCCATAATAGAACACCCCACATCACCCTGTAACAGTCTGATAACACCAGGTGCCCCCATAATAAAACACCCCACGCAACCCTGTAACAGTGACAGCCCCAGGTGCCCCCATAATAGAACACCCCACATCACCCTGTAACAGTGACAGCCCCAGGTGCCCCCATAAAAGAACACCCCACATCCCCAGGTGCCCCCACAATAGAACGTCCCACATCACCCTGTAACAGTGACAGCCCCAGGTGCCCCCACAATAGAACGTCCCACATCACCCTGTAACAGTGACAGCCCCAGGTGCCCCCATAATAGAACACCCCACATCACCCTGTAACAGTGACAGCCCCAGGTGCCCCCCACAATAGAACGTCCCACATCACCCTGTAACAGTGACAGCCTCAGGTGCCCCCATAATAGAACACCCCACATCACCCTGTAACAGTGACAGCCCCAGGTGCCCCCACAATAGAACGTCCCACATCACCCTGTAACAGTGACAGCCTCAGGTGCCCCCATAATAGAACACCCCACATCACCCTGTAACAGTGACAGCCCCAGGTGCCCCCACAATAGAACACCCCACATCACCCTGTAACAGTGACAGCCTCAGGTGCCCCCATAATAGAACACCCCACATCACCCTGTAACAGTGACAGCCCCAGGTGCCCCCACAATAGAACACCCCACATCACCCTGTAACAGTCTGATAACACCAGGTGCCCCCATAATAAAACACCCCACGCAACCCTGTAACAGTGACAGCCCCAGGTGCCCCCATAATAGAATGCCGGCCCCACATCATCCTGTAACAGTAAGAATATCAACCCCAGCTATTATTGCCCCATAACAATGGTGGCTCAGGGACCCCCATATACAGAGCACCTCAGCCCCCCTATATACAAATCACTAACGCACATGCAGACATCAGAACATACATGACACTGCCAGTATCAGTGACGCCGCCACTGACTGGCCCCCTCTACCCCTCTGTAGCCCTCCAGCCATTTAACCCGGAAGTCAATTTTCCCTTTCCTGCGCTTTCTCGTCATGAACTTCCGCCCCTCGGACGCCACGTGACAGTCGCTTCGCTCGTCATTGGTCCTTGCAGTCAGACCGCGGCTCGTTGTTTTGTATTCGCTATACTATAGTAGTGTAGAATTCTTAGCCCGGCAGCCATCACTGTGGTGTAGCCGGACAGTGGCCATAGTATGGTAGACCATAGCGCATCTAACCCAGAGGCGTATCTAGGGGGGTGCCGCAGTGTCAGGGGTGGGGCTGTCGGGGCGACTGATGCAGCACCGAGTCTCCCCTGCGGCAAGGGCCGGCGTCAGCACCTGGCTGTCAGCAAGGGCAGTGATGTATGCTGAGTTCCGGGGACCTTACAGCTGATGCTGGCTCCACTCCTCTCCTGCACGGAGCTTTCACTGCTGCGTGCAGGGTGTAAGTTTGTGGGCGGAGCTAGCACGCACTGTGCTCCCCACAAACAGATGAAGGTAGATGCTAGAATGTACGGGCTCCTTCAGGTATTAGGCTATGTTTGCACGTTGCGGTTTTTCCCGCGTTTCTGCAGTGTTTTTAGCTGCAACGTTTTTGTGCCAAAACGCATGCGTTTTGGTTTACCAGCAAAGTCTATGGGAAAAGAAGGAATCCTGTCTGCACTTTGCTTTTTTTTCTGCAGCGTTTAATTTGCATATTTGTGGTCAAAAACCATGCTGAAAAAGAAGCAGCATGTCAGTTGTTTTTGCCATTTCTGCAGCGTTTCCTTAACATTGGAGTCAATGAGAAATGTCAAAACGCAACCAAAATCAACTTTCCTGCATTTTTCCTGCTTTTTACCTGCTTTTCCATTGCGTTTTTGGCTTCAAAAACGCATGCTTTTCTGGCATAAAATTAAAGGTTTATAATGTTCCTTTACACACAAACAAAAACCGAAAATTTAAATGCTAAAAAATAATAAACTTTACCTATTTTTCTGTTAAAATGTGCTTAACCGCTATTATTTCATTAAAATTGATATTTTCCATATAGTTTTATTAAAAGTTAATTTTATCCTTTTTATTCTCTTTTTTCTTTCTTTTTGACTATTCCAACTTTATTTCTCAGTGTCTTGATCTACAAAACGCATCTGCAGAAACGCAGGTGAAAACGCAGGTAAAAAGCGCTGAAAACGCACTAAAAACGCGGTAAATACGCATGCGTTTTTAGCGCTGAAAAATGGTCAAAAGCCATTTGGTCAAAAACCAAGGGAAGGAAAACGTGCAGAATAAACTGCAGGTACTCCGACGCAACGTGCGCACATAGCCTTAAGGCTGCTTTCACACATCCGGTTTTTGCTGAGCGGCACAATACGGCGCTTTGCAGAAAAAACGCAACCATTTTTTTTTTGCCGCCGGTTGCGTTTTTTCTGCATAGACTTGCATTAGCGCCGTATTGTGCCGCATGGCCTTGCGTTGCGTCCGGTTTTTGCCAGATGTGGCATATTTAGCCCATGCAGCGGCCGGATGGAACGTTGCCTGACTCGTTTTTTTGTGTGGCGAAAAAATGCATCGCGCCGAATCCGGCGCAATTTACAATGCAAGCCTATGGACGCTGGATGCGGTGTCCTGCGGCAAAAACCACATCCGGCCGTTGTATGCAGTTTTTTGCACTGCGCATGCTCAGTATCAAGCCGCATCCGTCAAAAAATGGATGGGCCGCATGGAAAAACTTATGCAACGTTTTTTTCACCGCATCCGTTGCATAGGTTTTTGAGCCGGATTGAGTCACACTGCAAAAACCGGATGTGTGAAAGTAGCCTTAGGCTAGGTTCACATTTCCGTTGTTTTGCATCAGTCACATGCGTTGTACAACGGATGACAAAGAACAGAAATCATTGTCGGACTCCGTTGTGTGCGGGAAGCGGAGCGCGAGGGGGCGGAGCCGAGCGGGGCTGTGGCGCTGAGGACGTCAGTGCCGCGGGGACTGCAGGGCTGGGGACAAGTGAGTGTGTGTGTACACATGCGGAGTGCGAGAGGGGGAAGTGTCGGCTTCCTTGCACACGTATCCAGGGTAAATATCGGGTAACTAAAAGCAAAGCACTTTTTGCTTGGTTACCCGATATTTATCTTGGATACCAGCGTACACCGCTTAGCGCGGGCTCCCTGCACACATAACCACTGTAAATATCGGGTAACTAACCAAAGCGCATTGCTTGGTTACCCGATGTGTATCCTGGTTACGGGTGCAGGGAGCCAGAAAGAGCATGCGCAGACAAATCCTACGGATCGCGCTGCTCAAAAAACGTTACAGGCTGCGTTGCTCCCGCCCGGCGGTCAGTTAAAAAACGACTGACCTCAACGCAGCGGATGCAACGCAGCATCATCAGTCGCAATCCGTCACTAATAGAAGTCTATGGGGAAAAATTGGATTCCTGCAAAATATTTTGCAGGATACCGTAATTCCTCAAGGCGAAGGATTGTGACTGATGCAAAACAACGGAAGTGTGAACCTAGCCTTAGGCTAATTTCACACATCAGTTTTTCCCATCAGGCACAATCCGGGTAAAACGGATCCGTCGCCGGATCCGTTTTATCCCTATTGATTTGTATTAGCGCCAGATTGTGCCTGATGGCCTTGCGTTGCATCCGGCTTTTGCCGGATCAGTCATAATTGCCTAAAGCGGCGGCCGGAGGGAACGTATCTTGTAACTTTTTTTGTCCGGCAAAAAAAACGCATCGCGCCGGATCCGGCGCGATACGGCGTGTTTTACAATGGAAGCCTATGGACGTCGGATCCGGCGTAATGCGGTAAAAAACGGATGCGGCCGCTGGATCCGTTTTTGTAAACTGAGCATGCTCCAATGTATTTAAAAAAACTGATCCAGCAAAAAAAAACGGACGAAAAGGATGCAAAAACGGATACGCTGGATCCGTTTTTTGACAGATCAGGTATATTGGAACCGTCAAAAAAAAAGATCAGGCACATCAGTTTTTGCATATTCTGCGCCGGATCCGTTGGATCAGGCACACTCCAGATTGTGCCTGATGCCAAAAACTGATGTGTGAAATTAGCCTTAGGCTAGTTTCACACTTGTGTTGAACGGCATCCGTTGCATTGTGTGACGGATGCAACGGATCGTACAAAACAACGGAAATCTTTTTTTTTTTTTTTTTTTCTTCTTTACAGTTTTACCGGCAGCAGATTATTTTGAACGATCAGCTGATCACCCAGTGACCGGGCGCTCAGCTGATCGCTCTCATATGCCGGCGGCCGGGCACTCAGCTGAGCTCTCACATGCAGGCTGCCGGGCGCTCAACTGAGCTCTCACATGCCGGCTGCCGTGCGCTCAGCTGAGAGCTCTCACATACCGGCGGCCAGGCGCTCAGCTGAACGTTCGGCCACCGAGAAACAAAATAAAGTTTCTGTGATTTAAAAAATTAAAATTTAAAAAATTGCGTCGTCCATACAAGTCTATGGAGAATAGCGCAGTGCGTTAACAGACTGCGCTATACTCCATAGTGACGGACTGTGCTGAACGCAAGTGTGAATGTACCCTTAGACTACTTTCACACTTCGCCGCTATGGAGAATAGCGCAGTCCATTAACGCACTGCGCTATTCTCCATAGACTTGTATTGACGACGCACTGTAAGGCTACTTTCACACTTGTGTTGAACGCAATCCGTCACAATGTGTTGTGTGACGCATGTGACGGATGCATTGTAAATAGTGTAATAATAAAGGCAACAGATTCCTGTGAAATAACGCGTTGCGTTAAGCCGAGAGAGAGCCCCCATCATCACTGCACACACCCCGGCACTACCGCACTCATCATCATCACTGCACACACCCCGGCACTACTGCACTCATCATCATCACTGCACACACCCCGGCACTACCGCACTCCTCATCATCACTGCACGCACCCTGGCATTACCGCTCCCATCATTCCCGCACACATCTCGGCACTACCGCCCCCCATCATCATCAACGCACACACCGGCACTACGGCCCCCATCATCATCGCTGCACACACCCCGGCACTGCCGCACTCATTATCATCACTGCACACACCCCGGCACTACCGCCCCATCATCATCCCCGCACACACCCCGGCACTACCGCACTCATCATCATCACTGCACACACCCCGGCACTACCGCCCCCATCATCATCACTGCACACATCTCGGCACTACCGCACCCATCATCACTGCACACACCCCGGCACTACCGCACTCATCATCATCACTGCACACACCCCGGCACTACTGCACCCATCATCATCACTGCACACACCCCGGCACTACCGCACTCATCATCACTGCACACACCCCGACACTACCGCACTCATCATCACCGTACACACCGCAGGCACTACCACCCCCATCATCACTGCACACACCCCAGCACTACAGCCCCCATCATCATCACCGCACACACCCCGGCACTATTGCCCCCATCATCATCACTGCACTCACCCCGGCACTACCACACCCATCATCACCGCACATACACCGGCACTACCGCACCCATCATCACCGCACACACCCAGGCACTACCACCCCCATCATCACTGCACACACGCAGGCACTACCGCACTCATCATCACCACACACACGCAGGCACTACCGCACCCATCATCACCGCAAACACGCAGGCACTACTGCACTTATCATCACCGCACACACGCAAGCACTACTGCACCCATTATCATCACCGCACACATACCGGCAATACCGCACCCATCATCACCGCACACACGCAGGCACTACTGCATTCATCACCGTTTACACACCGCCACTACCGCTCCCATCATCGCCGCACACATTACCTCAGTGATGTTCCCGATGACAGCGCGACTCACTTTAGTTGCTGCCTGGAGCTGACAAAGTGGCGGTGTTCTACGGCCGCTCCTGTCAGCTTCATGTAGCAGAGCTGGATGCGTCGTGGGACCTCATGTGGATTACGCTGGACCTGGAGGGGTATTTGAGGATTAATAAAGTGGTGAAAGAGGGTGGGTTTTTTTATCTTTTATTCCAAATAAAGTATTTTTTCGGGTGTATATGTTTATTTACTTTCACTTACAGGTTAATCATTGTGGGTGTCTCATAGACGCCTGCCATGATTAACCTAGGACTTAGTGGCAGCTATGGGCTGCTGCCATTAACTCCTTATTACCTCGATTGCCACTGCACCAGGGCAATTCAGGATGAGGTGGGTAGAGTCCCGGGACTGTTGCGGGCGGCTGCTGGCTGATATTGTTAGGCTGAGGGGCTCCCCGTCCTGAGAATACCAGCCTTCAGCCGTATGACTTTATCTTGGCTAGTATCAAAATTAGGGGGGACTGCACGCCATTTTTTAAAATTATTTATTTATTGTACTGCACGATATAGACCCGCCCACCGGCGGCTGTGATTGGTTGCAGTGAGACAGCTGTCACTCAGCGTGGGGGCGGGTCTGACTGCAACCAATCATAGGCGCCGGTAGGCGGGGGAAGCAGTGAATACTAGATGGAATAATGAGAGGCCGGCATTTCCAAAAGAGGAAAAGCCGCCAGAGCTTTGTGACAACTGTGCAGTGTCACGCCCGTGATCAGTGAGTATGAGAGAGGGGGGAGAGAGACCAGGAGTGATTTTAAACGATTTTGATTGTTCTGCTGGACATGCGGAGCATGCTCAGTAGAACATGACGGAATTCGTCAGCGGATTCCGCCGCTTAGCGCATAGCGGCGGAATCCGCCACCATAGACAATCGTTAGACACCTTGGCGGATTCTAACAGAATCCGTCAAGGTGCGATCTTTTAACAACCCTAAAAACGCTACATGCAGCGTTCCCTCCGCCCGACGTTGCGTCAAATTAACGACGCAGCGTCCTCCAGCGAATGCAACGCAGCTGTATACACCCAGTACTATCTGTCCCACGCACCCCAGTGCTGTATACCTTCAGTACTATCTGTCCCACACACCCCAGAACTGTATACCCCCAGTACTATCTGTCCCACACACCCCAGTGCTGTATACCCCCAGTACTATCTGTCCCACACACCACAGTGCTATATACCCCCAGTACTATCTGTCCCACGCACCCCAATGTTGTATACCCACAGTACTATCTGTCCCACACACCCCAGAGCTGTATACCCCCAGAACTGTTTGTCTACACCACCCCAGAGCTGTATACTTCCATAACTGGTTGTCCCAACCACCCCAGAGCTGTATACCCCCAGAGCTGTTTGTCCCCACCACCCCAGAGCTGTATACCTCCAGAACTGTTTGTCCCCACCACCCCAGAGCTGTATACCGCCAGAACTGTTTGTCACCACCACCCCAGTGCTGTATACCTCTAGAACTGTTTGTCCCCACCACCCCAGAGCTGTATACCCCCAGTTCTGTTTGTTATACTACCCCAGTGCTGTATACCTCCACCCCAGTGCTGTATACCCCCAGATCTGTCTGTCCCCCCACCCCAGTGCTGTATACCCCCAGAACTATCTGTCCCCCCACCCTAGTGTTGTATACCCCCAAAACTGTTTCCCCCACCCTAGTGCTGTATACCCCCAGAACTGTCTGTCCCCCCACCCCAGTGATGTATACCCCCAGAACTGTCTATCCACCCACCCCAGTGCTGTATACCCCCAGAACTATCTGTGCCTTGACACCAGTGCTGTATATCCCCAGAACTGTCTGTCCACCGACCCCAGTACTGTATACCCCCCAGAGGTGTATGTCCCCCCACCCCAATGCAGTATACCACCTGTGAGGTAGCGTCGTCGGCTGCGCTGCAGAAGACACGGGATCCAGGCACCAAGGGTCACAGCACACGGTTTATTCCAAAGAAAAAAGTTCACAATAGTACATAGGTGCCTTTCCGGCAGAGAACTCAGGGAGATGTGATCACCCTCTCACACCCGGCACACCTGCCCTTGTTCCTGAATCTATTTATCCCTCCCTTCAGCCTGTAGGGAAAACAGCATTAACCCTATAGTGGATTATCATGGAGTGAGCACAACCGGGGCGAGACATACCGGCCGTCATAGATAACCCCGGTCACAGTCTCACATACCCCCCCCCTCAGTTCAAGCGTGCGGGGTTGAACTCCAGCCATCAAACACGGGCCGCGGGACAAGGCATCGGCGTTGCCCTGCAACCTACCGGCCCGGTGTTCAACCGTAAACCGGAAGTTCTGCAGAGAAAGGAACCACCGGGTAACCCGGGCATTCCGTTCCTTGGCGGACCTCATCCAGACCAGTGGAGAGTGATCCGTCACCAAGCGAAACTGCCGTCCCAGCAGATAATAGCGTAGGGACTCCAAGGCCCACTTGATCGCCAGGCACTCCTTCTCCACTACGCTATAATTCCGCTCGGGAGGGGTGAGCTTCCTACTCAAGAAGGTGACGGGGTGTTCCTCCCCCTGAACCACCTGAGACAGCACTGCCCCTAGGCCGACCTCCGAGGCGTCAGTCTGTACAATGAACTCCTTCCGGAAATCAGGGTTGACCAGAACGGGCTGTCCGCACAGGACCCCCTTCAGGGCCCGGAAGGAGTCCTCGGCCTGCGGAGTCCAGCGCACCATGACGGACTTCTTGCCTTTGAGAAGGTCCGTCAAGGGGGCTGATAGTCCCGCAAAATCCTTTACAAACCTCCTGTAGTACCCCACGATACCCAGGAAGGCCCTAACCTGCTTCGTGGTCAGGGGTCTAGGCCACTTCTGGATCGCCTCAACCTTGTTAATTTGGGGCTTAATCACTCCTTGGCCTATCACGTAGCCCAAGTAGCGGGCTTCCGTGAGTCCCAACGCACATTTCTTGGGATTGGCTGTCAATCCGGCTGTTCGAAGCGCGTCCACCACCGCTTGTACCTGTTCCAAGTGGGTCTGCCAATCGGAGCTGTAAATAATGATGTCATCCAGGTACGCTGATGCATACGCCTGGTGGGGTTCCAGCACTAAGTCCATCAACCTCTGGAACGTGGCCGGAGCGCCATGTAACCCAAAAGGCAAGACAACATAGTGGAAGAGACCCTCCGGCGTAACAAAAGCGGTTTTCTCCTTGGCGGACTCCGTTAGTGGCACCTGCCAGTACCCCTTGGTCAGGTCGAGCGTGGTAAAATATCGCGCCTGTCCCAGCCTATCAATCAGCTCATCCACCCGGGGCATGGGGTAGAGATCGAACTTGGATATTTCGTTCAATCTCCTAAAGTCATTGCAGAACCTTAAGGAGCCATCGGGTTTTGGTATTAGGACAATCGGACTAGCCCATTCACTCCGGGATTTTTCGATGACCCCCAGGCGTAACATTGTCTTTACTTCCTCCGATATGGCTTGTCGTCGAGCCTCCGGTACCCGGTATGACTTCAGGCGTACCTTCAGGTGGGGCTCGGTGACAATATCGTGTCGTATCAGACTGGTCCTACCGGGCAGCTCGGAGAAGACATCGGGGTTCTGCTGAACCAACCGTCTGGCCTCTCGCCTCTGTTGCTTGGTGAGGGCTTCTCCAATCCTTACTTCCGGTTCGTCCTCTCCGGAGGTCGCTGGAGCCGGATGTGAACGACCCGAAGAGGAGGGAGGTGGGGAAAAAACAGCCATCAGGCTTTCCCGTTCCTGCCAAGGTTTTAATAGGTTGACATGGTATATTTGTTCAGGTTTCCGCCTACCGGGCTGCAATACTTTATAGTTAACCACCCCGACTCTTTCCTTTATCTCGTAGGGGCCTTGCCACTGAGCCAGGAATTTACTCTCCGCCGTGGGGATTAATACCAACACCCGATCCCCGGGTTTAAAGGTCCGCATGGTGGCTTGTCTATTGTAGCGGCCGCTTTGCGCGGCCTGAGCCTCCTGTAAATGCTCCTTCACAATTGGCATGACCGCGCTTATGCGGTTCTGCATACCCAAAATATGTTCAATCACACTTTTATGGGGGGTGGGCTCCTGCTCCCAGGTTTCTTTTGCCAGGTCCAACAATCCCCGGGGATGTCGCCCGTATAACAATTCAAAAGGCGAAAACCCCGTGGATGCCTGTGGCACCTCTCGTATGGCAAACATCAAATAGGGAAGCATCATATCCCAGTCTTTCCCGTCTTTGGAAATCACCCTTTTGAGCATGGTTTTCAGGGTTTTATTGAATCGTTCCACTAAACCATCCGTCTGAGGATGATACACAGACGTACGCAACTGCTTGATCTGGAGTAGCCGGCATAGCTCTTTGGTCACTTTAGACATGAATGGGGTCCCCTGATCCGTAAGGATCTCCTTGGGCAACCCCACCCGGCAGAACACAGCAAACAACTCCCGAGCTATAAGCTTGGCTGCAGTATGTCTGAGAGGTATCGCCTCGGGATACCGGGTGGCATAGTCAACGATCACTAGGATATGCTGGTGCCCTCGAGCAGACTTTACGAGGGGCCCCACCAGATCCATCCCTATCCGTTCAAAAGGGACTTCTATAATGGGTAACGGTACCAACGGACTGCGAAAGTGGGTCAGGGGTGCGGTAAGCTGACACTCCGGGCAGGTTTCGCAGAACCGTTTTACCTCCCCAAAGACCCCGGGCCAATAGAACCTTTGCAATATTCGCTCCTGCGTTTTCTTGACCCCTAGGTGACCACTCATCAGGTGTTTATGAGCCAAGTCGAGGACCCGCCGGCGATACGGCTGGGGCACCACCAACTGCTCTACCCCTACGCCCCGTATTTCATCTACCCGGTAGAGTAAATCCTGCTTAAGAGCGAAATGGGGGTATCTTACCTGGGCACCAGGCAGCTGTGCCACCCCGTCAACTACTGTCACCCGACTCCGGGCATGTATTAATGTAGGGTCCTGGAGTTGGGCTGTCCCAAACGTATCCGGGGACGCCTCCAACTCCGGGATGGGCTCGACCGTCTCAGCCTCTCCTGCCAATACCTCTAGGGGCGACCTATCAGGTTCACATCCTGTCCCTATCATGGGGACCCCTACGGCAGGCGTCCCGGATTCAGGATTGTAGGGCTCAGGTCCCGGACTGACCAATATCTGAGGGGACTTAGGAGGTCCCTTCCATAAAGTCCAAAAATAGGGCAGATCCCTTCCTAGGATCACATCATAGGG
Organism: Anomaloglossus baeobatrachus; assembly: GCF_048569485.1. NCBI lineage: Eukaryota > Metazoa > Chordata > Amphibia > Anura > Aromobatidae > Anomaloglossus > Anomaloglossus baeobatrachus. Next base: position 266,346,523 of record NC_134357.1, on the reverse strand, counting down.
AAGAGTATTAATAAGTCCCACCTCATGTTGCACCTGACCGCAAGGTGCTGTGATGGTGACTATCCCCGTGGGATAGTCTCGGCGGTCCCCATGTATGCAAACCACCCCCACGGTACGTCCTGTGGCCTTTACTTTAGCCCTTAGGGTTGATCGCACAAGGGTCACTAAGCTTCCGGAATCCAACAAGCCTGTAACCGGACATCCATTCACCTGAATTTGGCACAAGTGGGGCTCAGTCTCTGGGTAGACCAGGTCAGCGGTACACACCACCTGAGCATACATTGAACCCCGCCGGGTAACCCCACAATCCATGGGCTCCGGGGTGAGTGGACACTGGGCTTCCATATGTCCCACCCGCTGGCACCGCCAACATCTAATAGGGAAGGACACCCCCTTGACGAGTTGTCGTTTAGGGTACATAGTTTTCCGGACCTCAGGGACGGAGGGTGCGGCTTCAGACGGGACGGTAGCGGACTCCCGCACCGGTGTCAGCGGTGGGTCCTTGGCCCTAGGCTTGGAGGGGCCGGACCGACGGGCGGTACGCAAAGTCTCAGTGTCCCGTATCAAGTCCTGCGTAGCCACATGCCGCTCTACCAGGGACACTAATTGGTCCAGGGTACTCGGGTCACCCTGTCCGACCCACCGTTGAATGGTGACGGGTAAAGTGCGCACAAAACGATCCACTACTACTCTTTCCACCATTTGCGCCGGGCTCAGAGTGTCAGGCTGCAACCACTTTTTTACAAGATGTAACAAGTCATAGGCCTGGGAGCGTACGGGTTTGGCTTCCTCAAAGAACCACTGATTTACCCGCTGAGCCCGTACATAGGTATTCACCCCCAACCGAGCCAGTATTTCGGCTTTCAGGGTCACATAGTCAATGGCGTCCTCGGTACAGAGGTCCAGGTACGCTTTTTGGGGTTCCCCCGTCAGATAGGGCGACAATACCTCAGCCCACTGCGGGGTCGGCAGCTTTTCCCGCTCGGCCACCCGCTCAAACACCGCCAGGAACGCTTCCACATCATCACCCGGGGTCATCTTTTGCAACGCTTGTCTCACCGCTTTCCGGACGCTGCTGTCGTCATCCGGTCCCGGGGTTGTTGCTGCCGGTCTGGCACGGATCGACTTGGCCAGGAGAACCATCTGTTCTTGGTGCCTTTTTTCCTGCAATTGCAAGGCTTGCTGCTGACGTGCATTGGCCTGCTCCATCTGTTCTTGGTGCACTTGCAAGGATTGCTGCTGACGTGCATTGGCCTGATCCATCTGTTCTTGGAATTTTTTTTCCTGCATTTGCAAGGATTGGAGCAGGTGTGCATTGGTTTGTAGCTGCTGTGCATTAGCCTGTTGCTGCTGTGCATTAGCCTGAGCCAAATGCTTTAGTATGTCCTCCATGGCGTCGCCGGGTTTGGGCTGTAGTATAGCCGCTCGAATCCAGGACATGCGCAGCTGGGTCACCAGGGATGGATGCTACACCTCACCGGCTGTCATGCCCGCATTCTCCACCATATGTGAGGTAGCGTCGTCGGCTGCGCTGCAGAAGACACGGGATCCAGGCACCAAGGGTCACAGCACACGGTTTATTCCAAAGAAAAAAGTTCACAATAGTACATAGGTGCCTTTCCGGCAGAGAACTCAGGGAGATGTGATCACCCTCTCACACCCGGCACACCTGCCCTTGTTCCTGAATCTATTTATCCCTCCCTTCAGCCTGTAGGGAAAACAGCATTAACCCTATAGTGGATTATCATGGAGTGAGCACAACCGGGGCGAGACATACCGGCCGTCATAGATAACCCCGGTCACAGTCTCACACACCCCACAGCTGTATACCCCCCAGAGCTGTGTGTCTCCCCCACCCAAGTGCTGTACACCCAAAGAGCTGTATGTCCCCCCACCCCAGTGCTGTATGCCACTTCAGAGCTGTATGCCCCCCTCTGGAGCTGTATGTGCCCCCATTGCTGTATGTCTCCAGTTTCTCCTGTGATGTATATAGCAGAGTCAGTGTGCACTGTGTGCGACCATGTCTGTTAGCCATGGCCACGAATAAGCGCGGCAGAGCCACATGCCCAGGAGGAGATGGATGGGAGACAAGCGGGGGAGGTGAGTGAGGCTGCTGCCGGCTTCCCCTTATTAATACTTCTAATGTGTCTGTGTGTGCATGTATGATGTGTATCTATGTATGTCAGTGTATATGACTGTATAGATTTATCTATTTAGATGTATTCTTGTGAATTTGTCTTTAAATATGTATATGTGCGTTTCTATGTGTGTATGGGGCCGAAAGACACTCTTTCGCTCGGGGCCCACAAAAACCTGGAGCCAGCCCTGGATGTACTGGAAGTTGTCAGTTAATACAATACAAATTTGTATGGATCTGACCTGACATTACAATTGATGTACCATGTACTGCTTGTGGTTCTGGTTATGTATTTCTGTACCAATGAGGGTATTTCTGTGCTGCTGGTGGTTCTGATGATGAATTTCTGTACTGCTGGTGGTTGTGATGCTGTGTTTCTGTACTGTTGGGTGTTACAATTATGTATTTCTGTACCTTTTGGTTCTGGTGCTGTTATTAGTTCTGAACCTGTACACAAGTAACAATTTATAAATTGTAAGATTGAACAACCCCTTAACTTAGAATTGGGATACACTGCTTAATTGTGTAAGTAAAGGGCTTGTCTAAGTTTGAGATGAAATTCTGCAGTGACTCTAGGTGACTGCAGGCTTCGGAATTCTCACAATGCATGCTTTGCACACTTTTGGGATTTTTTTGGTGATAGTGGCAATAGTGGATGGTCATGTGAGCGCAAGTATGATATTTTCATATTTCTGGCCACATTCTGATTTGACGTGTCCAGCCTAAAGGGGGCTTTACACGCTACGACATCACTAATGCGAACTCGTTGGGGTCACGGAATTGGTGACGCACATCCGGCCGCATTAGCGATGCCGTTGCGTGTGACACCGATGAGCGATTTTTCATCGTTGCAAAAACGTGCAAAATCGCTCATCGGTGACATGGGGGTCCATTCTCAAAAATCGTTACTGCAGCAGTAACGAGGTTGTCCCTCGTTCCTGCGGCAGCACACATCGCTCCGTGTGACACCGCAGGAATGAGGAAGCTCTCCTTACCTGCCTCCCGGCCGCTATGCGGAAGGAAGGAGGTGGGCGGGATGTTACATCCCGCTCAGCTCCGCCCCTCCGCTGCTATAGGGCAGCCGCTCAGTGACGTCGCTGTGACGCCGCACGGACCGCCCCCTTAGAAAGGAGGCGGTTCGCCGGTCACAGCGACGTCACCGGGCAGGTAAGTATGTGTGACGGGTCTGGGCGATGTTGTGCGGCACGGGCAGCGATTTGCCCGTGTCGCGAAACAGATGGGGGCGGGTACCCACACTAGCGATATCGGGACCGATATCGCAGTGTGTAAAGCCCGCTTTACTCAATTTATTTTGAGCGAGGCCACGCATGTCTAGTCAGCACGTGACCAAATATATGGAAATCACATATTTGCAGTTTCATGACCTCCCACTCTGACCATCGGCACCAGAGAATCCTGACAGCGGGCAGTGTGCGCACTGAGAATTCAGAAGTCTGCAGTCACATAGTAACTGCAGATTTTCATCTCAAACCTGGACAACCCCATTACTTATAAAATTAAGCACTGTAGCCCAGTCATAACCGCATGTAATATACTCACTGTCAGGATTCACGTCTGCGTCTGGTTCCAGCAGTCATCATTTGGCCACTCCACTCATACAGTGCTGGCCAAAAGTATTGGCACCCCTGCAATTCTGTCAGAGAATGCTCAGTTTCTTCCTGAAAATGATTGCAATCACAAATTCTTTGGTATTATTATCTTCATTTAATTTGTCTTCAATGAAAAAAAAGAAAAAAAATTGTCATAAAGCCAAATTGCATATAATTCCACACCAAACATAAAAAAGGGGGTGGACAAAAGTATTGTCAGTGTTTGAAAAATCGTGATGCTTCTCTAATTTGTGTAATTAACAGCACCTGTAACTTACCTGTGGCACCTAACAGGTGTTGGCAATAACTAAATCACACTTGCAGCCAGTTGACATGGATTAAAGTTGACTCAACCTCTGTCCTGTGTCCTTGTGTGTACCACATTGAGCATAGAGAAAAGAAAGAAGACCAAAGAACTGTCTGAGGACTTGAGAATCCAAACTGTGAGGAAGCATGAGCAATCTCAAGGCTACAAGTCCATCTCCAAAGACCTGAAAGTTCCTGTGTCTACGGTGCGCAGTGTCATCAAGAAGTTTAAAGCCCATGGCACTGTGGCTAACCTCCTTAGATGTGGAAGGAAAAGAAAAATTGACGAGAGATTTCAACGCAAGATTGTACGGATGGTGGATAAAGAACCTCGACTAACATCCAAACAAGTTCAAGCTGACCTGCAGTCCGAGGGTACAACAGTGTCAACCCGTCCTATCCGTCGGCGTCTGAATGAAAAGGGACTGTATGGTAGGGTACCCAGGAAGACCCCACTTCTTACCCTGAGACATAAAAAAGCCAGGCTGGAGTTTGCCAAAACTTACCTGAAAAAGCCTAAAACGTTTTGGAAGAATGTTCTCTGGTCAGATGAGTCAAAAGTAGAGCTTTTTGGGAAAAGGCATCAACATAGAATTTAGAGGCAATCAAAGAAAAGAACACGGTCCCTACAGTCAAATGTGGAGGAGGTTTCCTGATGTTTTGGGGTTGCTTTGCTGCCTCTGGCACTGGACTGCTTGACCATGTGCATGGCATTATGAAGTCTACCAACAAATTTTGCAGCATAATGTAGGGCCCCATGTGAGAAAGCTGGGTCTCCCTCAGAGGTCATGGGTTTTCCAGCAGGACAATTACCCAAAACACACTTCAAAAAGCAATAGAAAATGGTTTGAGAGAAAGCACTGGACACTACTAAAGTGGCCAGCAATGGGTCCAGACCTGAACCCCATAGAACACCTGTGGAGAGATCTCAAAATGGCAGTTTGGAGAAGGCACCCTTCAAATCTCAGGGACCTAGAGCAGTTTGCCAAAGAAGAATGGTCTAAAATTCCAGCAGAGCATTGTAAGAAACTCATTGATGGTTACCGGAAGTGGTTGTTCGCAGTTATTTTCAGGGCTGTGGAGTCGGTAAGCCAAACCTTCGACTCCGACTCCGACTCCGACTCCTCAAATTCTCTTGCACCGACTCCGACTCCGGCTCCGACTCCGACTCCGGCTCCGACTCCGACTCCTACATATATTGCTTATAGTTAGGTGAAAAATTTATTGTAGTACATGAATATGTGTATGTGAACATCAGACATTTAATAATTTTTATGATACAATAATCAAGATATTTGGATAGAACATAAAATATATTTATTGGAATACAACTTTAGAACACAAAAAACTGTAATAAATTGTAAATATGTAATACACTATGTAATATACAGTAGATTACATATATATCTTGTGTGTGTATATACACTGTATATATATATATATATGTATATACAGTGTATATACACACACAAGATATATATGTAATCTACTGTATATTACATAGTGTATTACATATTTACAATTTATTACAGTTTTTTGTGTTCTAAAGTTGTATTCCAATAAATATATTTTATGTTCTATCCAAATATCTTGATTATTGTATCATAAAAACAATTAAATGTCTGATGTTCACATTGTACTACAATACATTTTTCACTTAAATATAAGCATTATACTAAATGTTATTATTTAGTAAAATATTCAGCACATTCTGCATTGCACTCCTGTCCCCAATTTATTATATATTTTAGGAGTCGGAGTCGGTGCATTTTATACCGACTCCGACTCCGACTCCGACTCCACCAAAATGAGCTCCGACTCCGACTCCGACTCTCCGACTCCGACTCCACAGCCCTGGTTATTTTGGCTAAAGGTTGTGCAACCAAGTATTAGGCTAAGGGTGCCAATACTTTTGTCTGGCCCATTTTTGGAGTTTTGTGTGAAATGATCAATGATTTGATTTTTGTTTCATTCTCTTTTGTGTTTTTTCATTGCAAGCAAAATAAATGAAGATAATACCAAAGAATTTGTGATTGCAATCATTTTCAAGAAGAAACTGAGTATTATCTGACAGAATTGTAGGGGTGGCAATACTTTTGGCCAGCACTGTATGTGATTTTCATGCTTGCATGTCACAACTGGCTTTTCTTCATATGTTTCTCTTTGAACATTAAGAGAATTATATTATTAAGAGCAGCTCGTCATCATAGACTGTGAGTGTGCAAATCACACATGAATGATTGGTCACATGGGGGGCGCCAAACTGAAGTCTTGCCCCGGGTGCCAGAAAGCCTAGATACACCTCTGATCTAACCAACATATGGGGATGGGTGGGCCCAGGTCCAAATTTTGCACGGGGGCCATCGAACACTAGTTATGCCACTGATCCATTGTATTGATAACATCTTTCTCGAGCACCACATTTCAAAGTAGTTGATTCTTCATCTGTCTTGTATCTTCATTGTCCAGGTTTTGCATCCATATGTTACTACAGAAAACCCCAGACTATGTACGAACTGTGTGTTCTTCACGAGTGAAATGTTCTTCGATTTGAGGATCTTGTCCAGTGACTTCAATGTTGATTTGCCCATAACTAGAGCCTGCAGCAATGAACTTCAGCAAACTCATGAGTTCAACTTAGTTTACTGCCCGTGGTTCTCACACCAAGTATCGTAAAAGGGCTCTCACAATGCTTGGCGTGAGAACAGCCTCCAGCGTTGAACTGCGGTGAACTCATGAGTTCACCAAAGTTCATTGCTGCAGGCTCTCGGGATCCTTGGCACGAGAGCTGTGGGAACTAACCTGCGGTGAACTCATGCTGTCATTGCTCGTCACTACCCATTGCATTAGTGGGAAATGTGTGACCCTCTGCTATGACCTGAGGAGAACCCATTTGCATTAGTGGGAACCCCACTTTTTTTTTTCCAAATTAATTTATTAGCTCTGCTAAATAGCTGTACAAGCTATGTATCTATCTATCTATCTATCTATCTATCTATCTATCTATCTATCTACTAGATCTATCGCTATCTATCTATCTATTTATCATTTATATATCTATCTATTGATCATTTATCTATCATTTATCTGGCTTTGCACATATTTTACACATAAATAAACTATTCATTTCAGTATCATGCATTTTTTCCAGTACCAGTCACACGGATGTCACAGAGACATACAGAAAGCACATGGATGTCACATGGATGACACACACAGACGGCCATATGGACCGTGAAACACGTGCTCTTTTTACACAGATGTGTGAAGGGGGCATAAGATGGAAGTTGCACATTATTAGTCCCCGTTCACACATCCATGCAAAAAACGAACGTTTTGCACGGTCCATGGTGTAGATGTGTATATGTGTTTGTGTGTTCTGTGTGCTGTTCGTGTTCTGTTCTGGACAGCACATGGGCAGCATGAACTTGTATACTTATCTGTCTCTGGCGCTGCTGTCCCCAGTGCTTCTGTCACACTTGCTTTCGGATCCCTGGTCAGTGCAGTGAATATTCATGAGCATAATAAACGGGCCCAGAAGCAAGTGTGACAGCAATGCTGGAGATAGGTAAGTATAATTTTTTTTTTAAGTGACGTGTTTTCTCCGGTAAGTGTCACACTGATGTCACATGGATCACAGCAATATGCAGACATTTCAGCACCAAATTTGCACCTCCTGGCAGAAAACCAAGGTTTTCTGCTGGAGATGCAGGTCTGGAAACTCAATGACCTCATCTGAGGGGAGGTCATAGAGTTTAATGACGTCAACTGAGGTCAGTTTACCTGTTTACATGATATGTGCCTGCATGCTGTGCCCTCAGTATGTATGTAGGAGAGCTGGAATCGTCATGGGACCTTGTGTGGATTGTGTCAGAACTGAGTGTTTTGGGGGTTAATAAAGGGGAGAAAGAGGGTGACTCTTTTTTTATTTTCATTTCAAATAAAGGATATTTTATGTGATTTATTTCTTTTCACTTACAGATTAGTAATGGGGGGTCTCATAGACACCACCTATTACTAATCTAGGGCTTAGTGGCAGCTGTGAGCTGCCATTAACCCCTTATTATCCTGACTGCCACCGCACTAGGGCAATCGGGATGAGCTGGGTAAAGTTCAGGGATTGTCGCATCTAATGGATTCGACAATCCTTGGCGGCTGCACGCTGCTGTTTTTAGGCCAGGGGGGGGGGCAATATCCAATGGTTCACCCCAGCCTGTGAATACCAGCCTCAAGTTGTCAGTTTTATCATGGCTGGGTATCAAAATTGGGGGACCGCACAATGATTTTTTAAATTATTTATTTAAATATTTTTAAAAACGCCCCATGTGTTCCTTCTTATATTGATACACAGCCAAGATACAAGCACTACTGGGGGCTGCAGTCTGTAGCCGTGGCTTTATCTGTGCTGGGTATCATAATATGCGGGGACCCTAAGCCAATTTTTTTATTTATTTTTACACTATAGGTATGCACACAGATTCTGTGATTGAAAGCAGGCAGACATGTTGTCACACAGGGTAGGGACGCTGTTTGACTGCAACCAATCAGGCAGGGACGCCGGCACTGCCGGTGGACAAGGGAAACAGTGCATATACATGAGGGTAATGCGTGGCCAGGAAGCAGTATGAGCGGCTCCAGAAATAGTGTTACAGGACTTTGGTAAGTATAACGCACCTGCTTTTTCCTTTTTTTCTTTATTTTTCCTGTTTGTTTTTTTAATTATCCGAGCGCTGATTTCAGATAGGAACCCAGCGATCCCTGAGAACTCTGGGTTTGGGGCCAGCGCTTGGATATTCTTGAACCCGCGCAGATCCACACTTTTACAGTCTGGATCCGCCCATTACTACTTATTATACTCACCTGCGGGGCGGTCCGGTCTGATGGTCGTTGCTGGTCTCGGTCCGGCGCCTCCTATCTTCCTTCCATTGCCTTCCTCCTTCCTTGCTCCGTGTGGATGACGCTTTCTACATCTTTCACATAGAGGCTGCCATTGCGCTCATACGCACAGGCACTTTGATCTGCCCTGAGGGCAGATCAAAGTATTGTAATGTGCATGGCCGGGCAGTCTTTGACCTTTCCCCGTGCCTGTGCATTACAGTACTTTGCTTTGCCCTCAGCAGGGCAGATCAAAGTGTACAGGAGCACAATGGCAGCCTCTGTGTGGATGATGGAGGAGGCGTCTTCCACACAGAGCAGAGAAGGAGGACGGCGATGGAAGGAAGATAGGAGATGACGGACCGAGACCAGCGACTCTCATCGGACCCTACCACCCCACATGTGAGTATAATAAAAGGTGTTTTTTATGTTTCACAGATCGGCCTGGTCACTTATATACAGCATTCTAGAATTCTGTATACTGTATAAGGGTTGACAGGTGCTGGACGCAGCTTATAGAAGAAAAACCTGGTGACCGGTTCCCTTTAAACAATGGGGTGTCCATCTGCCATTTTTTTCTAATGTCGAATCAGAACGAGAAAAGAATTGCAGCATGCTGCATTTTGCAGCGAGTCTCTAATCACGCGCAGCCATACAAGTCTATGTCTGTGGGTGAACCATCACACTGCAATCGGGTGTCATCCAAGTGCAGTGCGATATACACACAGACAGGCAGTGTAGAAGAGGGGGAAAGTATTCTCTCCCTCTTCTCCGCACCTGTAATCAGATTGCAAGTTGCATGACACTCGGCTCATGCTTGCAGCAGAGTCTGACCCGAGGGTCATTAGCATATCGCATCCAATGTTCTCGCACAGGATGCCATATGATAGTGGTACTAAGATGTTACTGCCAGAGTAGACACTACAGCCAAGACAGGATCAGGTGGAGTCGGTGGAAGCATGCAGATGGGTGTCCACTGACCATGGGTATGTCAGGATTCAGTCTTGTTACCTTTTGCGGACCAGTTTTTGTTGAAGTCCTGCAAGCTGAGTAGTACTGGAGCCTGTGGGGTCCATAGTCTGAGCAAGCATTTACCCTGGGGGTGTGGACCCACTGTGCCATAGCATTGGCTTAACCTGGGGGGCGCAAGTAAGTGACTACCACAGCTTCACTAGAGCCTCTGATGGTGAGATTAAGCTCATGCTGGAAGGTGGCCACCCGGTGCTACTCCAGGGAATATCTAAATGGCTACTGAGGATTTTCAGTCTCTGAAGACGAAAACTGAGATGGTGGTTGATGACTTTCAGGGCATCCTACAGCAACGTAAGAAATCGAAGTTCCTACGGGACACTGAAGATTATAAGAACAATCAGGTTTAGAAATGGCGCTTCACCAATACATCAAGTACAGGACGACAACTACAAAATAATTATTATTCTTCAACCTCGGCAAGTTCAAAGAGTGAACATTACCAAGCGCCAAGACATCCAAATCAACATCGCAATCGCGGATTGCGAGGGAGACAATGTGGAGGGACCAATATTGACAGTAATCGTACAAATATGACGACATACTCTCAGGTAATCACACAAAATATAGTATATAATATCTTTTCTGTAAACTTACCGTGTTTCTCCAAAAATAAGCCCTACTCCGAAAAGAAGCCCTAGTAGGAATTTTCAGCATTTTTGGCGTAAGGTTTAAATATAAGCCCTACCCCAAAAATAAGCCCTAGTTGCAGTTCAATAATGAAGTGCCCCTGCAGCTAAAAAAAAAGAATACTGCAGGACACTTCATTATAGAAAGCAGACACCCCCAAAAGAGAGAAGAAAGAAGACCCCCGCAATCAAACTCACCAGACACTGAACGGGAGGACCTGCAGTGGAACGCATCAAGGACCTGTAATGGAACGCACAACCAGAGACATCAGATCGCACACTCAAACACATCAGATCACTCACATATCAGATCGCACACCTACACACATCAGATCGTACAGACACACTCATCACATCCGCCGATACGAATTGCTTCTAGCCGACTCCAAAAATAGGCCAGACAAAAGTATTGGCACCCTTAGCCTAATACTTGGTTGCACAACCTTTAGCCAAAATAACTGTGAACAACCGATTCCGGTAACCATCAATGAGTTTTTTACAATGCTCTGCTGAAATTTTAGACCATTCTTCTTTGGCAAACTGCTCCAGGTCCCTGAGATTTGAAGGGTGCCTTCTCCAAACTGCCATTTTGAGATCTCGCCACAGGTGTTCTATGGGATTCAGGTCTGGACTCATTGCTGGCCACTTTAGTAGTGTCCAGTGCTTTCTCTCAAACCATTTTCTAGTGCTTTTAAAGTGTGTTTTGGGTCATTGTCCTGTCCTGGAAGACCTCTGACACTGAGGGAGACCCAGCTTTCTCACACTGGGCCCTACATTATGCTGCAAAATTTGTTGGTAGTCTTCAGACTTCATAATGCCATGCCACACGGTCAAGCAGTCCAGTGCCAGAGGCAGCAAAGCAACCCCAAAACATCAGGAAACCTCCGCCATGTTTGACTGTAGGGACCGTGTTCTTTTCTTTGAATGCCTCTTTTTTTTCCTGTAAACTCTATGTTGATGGCTTTCCCCAAAAAGCTCTACTTTTATCTCATCTGACCAGAGAACATTCTTCCAAAATGTTTTAGGCTTTCTCAGGTAAGTTTTGGCAAACTCCTGCCTGGCTTTTTTATGTCTCAGGGTAAGAAGTGGGGTCTTCCTGGGTATCCTACCATACAGTCCCTTTTCATTCAGACGCCGACGGATAGTACGGGTTGACACTGTTGTACCCTCGGACTGCAGGGTAGCTTGAACTTGTTTGGATGTTAAGGGTACTTTACACGCTGCAGCGATCGTACCCGCCCCCGTCGGTTGTGCGACACGGTCAAATCGCTGCCAGTGTCGCACAACATCGCTAACACTCGTCACATGGACTTACCTGTCCTGCGACGTCGCTCTGGACAGCGATCCGCCTCCTTTCTAAGGAGGCGGGTCGTGCGGCGTCACAGCGACGTCACATGGCAGCTGTCCAATAGAAGCGGAGGGGCGGAGATGAGCGGGACGTAAACAACCCGCCCACCTCCTTCCTTCTGCATTGCCGGTGGAGGCAGGTAAGGAGATGTTTGTCGCTCCTGCGGTGTCACTCATAGCGATGTGTGCTGCCGCAGGAACGACAAACAACATCGTACCTGTTGCAGCAGCGATATTAAGGAAATGAGCGACGTGTCAACGAGCAACAATTTTTCACATTTTTGTGCTCGTTGATCGTTGCTCATTTGTGTTACACGCTGCGATGTCGGTAACGGCACCGGATGTGCGTCACTACCGACGTGACCCTGACGATATATTGTTACCAATATCGCAGCGTGTAAAGCACCCTTAAGTCGAGGTTCTCTATCCACCATCCGCGCAATCTTGCGTTGAAATCTCTCGTCAAATTTTCTTTTCCTTCCACATCTAGGGAGGTTAGCCACAGTGCCATGGGCTTTAAACTTCTTGATGACACTGCGCACCGTAGACACAGGAACTTTCAGGTCTTTGGAGATGGACTTGTAGCCTTGAGATTGCTCATGCTTCCTCACAATTTGGATTCTCAAGTCCCCAGACAGTTCTTTGATCTTCTTTCTTTTCTCCATGCTCAATGTGGTACACACAAGGACACAGGACAGAGGTTGAGTCAACTTTAATCCATGTCAACTGGCTGCAAGTGTGATTTAAGTATTGCCAACACCTGTTAGGTGCCACAGGTAAGTTACAGGTGCTGTTATTACACAAATTAGAGAAGCATCACGATTTTTCAAACACTGACAATACTTTTGTCCACCCCCTTTTTTATGTTTGGTGTGGAATTATATGCAATTTGGCTTTATGACAATTTTTTTTCTTTTTTTTCATTGAAGACAAATTAAATGAAGATAATAATACCAAAGAATTTGTGATTGCATAGTTACATAGTTACTTAGGTTGAAAAAAGACCTAGGTCCATCTAGTTCAACCTTCCTCCACCAGTTGTACATTTAGTCACTAAGTCATTTATAACCAACAATGTTTTGTGTACTGAGGAAATCATCCAGCCCTTTTTTAAAAGCTGTTATAGTATCTGCCATTACTACCTCTTGTGGTAGGGCATTCCACAGTCTGACCGCTCTAACTGTAAAGAACCCTTTCCTATTTAGGTGTCGGAATCGCTTTTCTTCCACTCGCAGTGAGTGCCCCCTGGTCCTTAGTATTGTTTTCGGAAGAAATAAGTTATGTGCCAGTCCTTTATATTGACCACACATGTATTTATACATATAAATGAGATCTCCTCTGAGACGTCTTTTTTCTAAGCTAAACATATCTAACTTTTTCAATCTGCCATCATATGGGAGGCCTTCCATTCCTTGTAATAGTCTAGTTGCCCGCCTTTGAACTGACTCTAACTTCTGAATGTCCTTTTTAAAATGTGGAGCCCAAAACTGGATCCCGTATTCCAGATGTGGCCTTACAAGTGATTTATAGATGGGTAACAATACGTTGGGATCACGGGATCTAATCTCTCTTTTTATACACCCTAGAATCTTGTTTGCTTTAGCAGCTGCTGCCTGACATTGAGTGCTGCTGCTCAGCTTATTTGTAATGAGAATACCCAAGTCCTTCTCCTGTTCTGTAGTCCCGAGTTTACTTCCATTTAATGTATACGCAGCTATAGGATTACTCCGTCCTAGGTGCATTACTTTACATTTATCAACATTAAATCTCATTTGCCAAGTATCTGCCCATTCTGACATCTTATCCAGATCTTTTTGTAATATTGTACTATCCAGGTCAGTTTTTAATATCCTACATAGTTTGGTGTCATCGGCAAAGACTGACACTGTACTATCAATCCCATCCACAAGGTCATTAATATAGAGAGTAAAAAGAATTGGTCCTAGCACAGATCCCTGCGGCACCCCACTGCTGACTATAGCCCATTTAGAGAATGTAGCATTTATGACTACTCTTTGTTTCCTATCTTTTAGCCAATTCCTTACCCAGTTGCATATTGTGTCCCCTAGTCCTTGCTTCTGGAGCTTTAGTATAAGGCTATTATGTGGTACAGTATCAAATGCCTTTGCAAAGTCCAAATAAATCACATCAGCTGCATTACCAATATCCAGGTTTGCACTTACCCCCTCATAGAACCCCAACAGGTTGGTTAGACACGACTTATCTTTCATGAATCCATGCTGTTTGTCAGTTATCATATTATTTTCTGCAATATATTTTTGCATGTCATCCCTTAAAATGCCCTCAAAAACTTTGCATACTACTGATGTCAGGCTTACTGGACGGTAGTTGCCTGGATCTACTCTCTTACCTTTCTTAAATATCGGTACCACATCAGCAATCCTCCAATCCTGAGGCACCAACCCTGTTACAAGTGAGTCTAAAAAGATGAGATACAGCGGTCTGTCGATTACGGAGCTCAATTCCCTCAATATTCGTGGATGAATGCCATCTGGCCCTGCAATCATTTTCAGGAAGAAACTGAGCATTCTCTGTCAGAATTGCAGGGATGCCAATACTTTTGGCCAGCACTGTACATTTTTCTGAAAAAAACAGCGACTCCAGGTATATTGGTTAATTTAGAGGCCTTTCAGAGTGAGAAGTTTCCCCTTAGAGGTCTTACCTTCAAGTAAAGAGTAGTTTTACTCCCCCTCGCAGTTATCATCCCATTAAGACTTACATTTCCTTTGTCCAGAAGGATGTGGATAAACAATTGAATAGGATAGGCAAAGGGCAATTAGCATTGAAACATAACTCGACAGTGGAGGAATCTAGAGCATTACGGGATTTCAAACAATCGTCCAACCAAAATAACCACCCACATCAAGCTAATGGGGTAATGGGGCTAGTGGACAAATACTTATAGACGAATATTATTGATAGTAAATTGGCCGAGTTTTTAGTGAATCAAGATCCTATTACACCTGCTTTTTATACCCTCCTAAAAACTTACATCAACCCCCAGGTCATCGAATTGTTGCATCAATGGAGTCTGTCCTCTTACCACTAGCCATTGTTTTAAAAAAATTTCCTTTCTTCGCTAATATATATATACAATCCCCTTTTTCTTCAAATACACAACGCAGTTTCTGTCATGCTTACAAACACTTAGCCCATTACCCATGATTTGTAACAATTTCATGAAATAATTTAAAAAAAAAGACCTGGGCTTTGCCCAATTTTTGTGTCCAGCCACGTACAAATAGGCAGCTGGGGACTGAAATCTGCAGCGCAGGGTGGCCCAAGCTTTCTTGCCCTCCCTGCTGTGAATTGCAGTTCGCAGCCACCCCAGAATATGGCGCTGTATTCAACTCTTTCAGCAGCCCTGGTACCGGGTGGCATGCTTGGTAATAAGGGGTTAATACCAGCTTTGTATTACCAGGTGGTGTTAAGCCAGACATTTTTAATGTCAGGCCAAGTTTGACCCGGCCATTAACAATCTCCAATAAAGGGTTAAAAAAAAGACACTACACAGAGAAAAAATACTTTATTAAAAATAAATACACAAACACACTTCTGGACTCCATGTTTATTACTCCCTCTCACCCCTCCACGATCCTGGTTTTCTGTCTTCCTTAACCTGGCGCTGGCACGGTGTTGTGACTGTGCGCGCTCCCGCGGTCACAAGAGAGCAGAAAATGCGAGGCCGCCCTTTCAGTCAGAAGAATAGAACAGCAGGGGGTAATGCAGGTTTCAGATGGCGCCGGAGATCAGCACTATGTGCAGTCACTAACTCCGACGCCATCTTACGGTATAGAAAAATTAGCATAGAGCCAGAGAAAGGGAGAAACAGGCGTCAGGGGGCGGGAATCCAGATGAATACCCGCCCGGTTATTATCTGCTCCGGTGAAACTGTCAATCAAAAAGCTGACGAATTTTTAAACTTCACTTTCTTGGATTTGAAAGCCTAAACATCCGAGCTGACCACTAATGGTATGTAGATAATCTGCCTGATAGTGCCAGTACTGCACTGGCTTTACCTTATATACGAAAATCCTGATGATTGGTTTCCTTTAACAAATATCTTATTTTTATTTGGGGACCTATTCTACTTACACAAACGAGGAATGGCCATGGGTTCCAATATAGCTCCCCCCTATGCCAATATCTATATGTCGCCTTCCTTTGAAGAGAGTCACGTCTATGGACATGTGTTATCTTCACATGTCCGAGCTTGGAAACCTTTTATTGATAACATCTTTTTGATTTGGCACGTGGACCACAACTCTCTTAATAAATTCTACAAGATTTGCACACTATTGTCAATTCTTTTTACATCACGTTACACCATGATACAACCAAGATTAACTTTTTGGACACCCAAATTTCCATCTCTGACAATACAGATTTGTACATGAACGTTTCCAACAGATTGTAATAGTCTCCTCCACTTCTTAAGTTGTCATCCTGCTCATATAAAAAAAATCACTCACTAGGTCCCAACATTGTAGAATCGATCGGATTGTAAGCAATGATGAAACTCGCAATTTTTGTCACATGGAGCTGAACCTCAAGTTTAGGGCCAGGGGTTATGCTGATAAGATTTTAAATCCCACCCATTTGCCCTGGCCACTATTGTCATGCCAAATAAAAGGACAAACAAATGGTGTTTGTCAGCACGTATCACCCCTATATACCTCTGGTGAATTGGTTTATTAAAAGACACTGGACACTTCTCCATGAAACTTACCCCACTATACCCGAGTTTGGGTTGCCACCAATTTTGTGCCGCAAGACATCAACAAATTTGAAGGACACGTTGTAGTTAGGACAGACGTAGGCCCTGAGAAGGGTAGACAACTCCAGGGTACTCTGGCCCCACAATGCAAGGGGACATGCCTATGTTTGGGATGCTTGCAGTGCTCAAATGTCACAAAAGGTGAATATTTCACCTATCTTTGGCCTGGAAAACATTATCCAGTTAGGGGCTTTTTTTCCTCTAAGGCTGCTTTGACACCGCCGGTTTTAGCAGAGACGGCCAATCCGGCTCTAAAACCTATGCAACGGATGCAGCGACGATACCGCATCCTTTGCATAAGTTTTTTACATGCGGCCCGTCCCGTTTTTGCCACTTGCGGCAGGCTACTGAGCATGCGCAGTGGAAAAAAACGCATGCGGCGGCCAGATGCGTTTTTTGCTGCAGGACGCCACATGTGGCATCCATAGGCATGCATTGCAAACGATGCGGTTTTTTTTTCCGGACAAAAAAACATGCCAGGCAACGTTCCATCCGGCCGCCGCATCGGCTAAATGTGCCGCATGCGGCAAAAAACGGACGGAACGCAAGCCCATACGGCACTAATGTAAGTCTATGCAAAAAAAACGCAACCGGCGGAAAAAAAAACCGGTTGCGTTTTTTCTGCAAAGCGCCGGATTGTGCCGCACAGGAAAAAACGCATGTGTGAAAGCAGCCTTATTCTTCGTTTGTGATATATTTAATCTAATGCCTGTGTGGTCTCGGATATGCTGGGGAAACCACCCAGCATATCTGGGACCGCATTTTGCAGCATAAGTCAACTATCAGGTGCAAGAAAACTATATTACTTGTTCCTTGCACTAAGTTTCCCAGTTAGGCTTTCAAAGTTTGGAACATGTACCAATGCCAAAAGAAGAAGGGAACAGAGCCAAGCTCCTCAAAATTCGGGAGGCATATTGGATATTTACGCTTCAGACACTAGAACCAGGGGGCATGAATAGGGAGTATGAGGTATTTTATTGATGATCGTCATGAATGCTGAATCTTTAGGATCCTCACAGATTTGGGATGAATTTCTTTATTTGCTTATCTATTATTTTGCAACTTAGGTATAATTTCCCATATATTTGGTTTAATTGCAGGGATGCATAGTGCTTTTTCTTTTTCACATTTTCGATTTCACATTGCCTGATATTTTATTTTTTATATATATATCCCATAGGTTTCTTGACATAGTAAGATATCCTTATACAATATATGTCCCTTGAGTATGTGCTTGTCATCTGTCTTAATTTATGTATCCCTTGTCGTATTATTTGCGCTTTATATTTGTCATCTGCAGTCTGTGTGCCAGTTATCCCATTTAGGGCCGCTTTACACGCTGCGACATCGCTAGCAATTGTTAGTGATGTCGAGCGAGATAGCACCTGCCCCTGTCGTACGGCCGATATGTGGTTATCGCTGCCGTAGCGAACATTATCGCTACGGCAGCGTCACACGCACATACCTGTTCAGCGACGTCGCTGTAACTGCCGAACAATCCCTCCTTCAAGGGGGAGGTGCGTTCGGCGTCACCGCGACGTCACTAAGCAGCCAGCCAATAGAAGCGGAGGGGCGGAGATGAGCGGGACGTAACATCCCGCCCACCTCCTTCCTTCCTCATTGCCAGCGGACGCAGGTAATGAGATGTTTGTCGTTCCTGCGGTGTCACACATAGCGATGTGTGCTGCCGCAGGAACGACGAACAACATCGTACCTGCAGCTGCAACGATAATTGGGAATGGACCCCCATGTCACCGATTAGCAATTTTGAACGTTTTTGCAATGATTCAAAATTGCTCATAGGTGTAACACGCAACGACATCGCTAACGCGGCCGGATGTGCATCACAAATTCCGTGACCCCAACGACATCGCTTTAGCGATGTCGTAGCATGTAAAGCGGCCCTTATTCTTATTGCCTTGCATGCCCCCTAAGCTATTTCTTCCTATATTGCCTATTCTCTATTCCAAACGTTGAGCGGTCTATACAAGCACCGCTCTTCTTCTATGCTCCTTACTATATCTCCTGTGGCTTCCGCATGCTCTGTCTTCCTCTCAGATTTTCTGTGATCTCCATTCCTATTCAGCTATTTGTGGCCGTGGCCGTTGCCGTCTGCCTCTAGTGCATGCACTATAAACCACAGCATTAACACAATGGCTGGTTTAAAAACTCTGACCCCGCTAACCAGAATCACATGATGCCATAGCACGACTAGGTCCGCACAATTCTACCATGCTACTGGTACGTTTTCATGCTATTATGAGCTTGTACTTATAATATGCTGTTTTTTTTATTTCATACTGTATGCTAATAAAGATGTCATACCCCAACTCGCGGGACCGACCCCTACTAGGCAGGGGGTTCGGTGCCCAGCACGTGACTCCGTACGGTCTGTCCATCCCGCTGTTCTTCCTTCCATACAGGTTACTCACTCGGATCACAGTCCTGGATCCTCCTCCAGTTCTCTGCCTGAGGCCTGCTCGTCCAGAAACATGCATGCACTGAACAGGTCTTCCAGGACCTCCCTTAGGCAATGCCCGCCGCATCATGCTGTGATATATAGGGCCAGCACGCCTTAACCTGGAAGTGCTTCTCAGCCTATTGTAGAGAGGCACTGAATATATAAGGCAGCCTCCCTTTCTGCGATGTGCCTGAGCAATGTTTTTTTGTCCCTTAGTGTGACATTGCTTCCCATCAGGTCCCTGTCCCTGCCTTGTTATTTAACCTTGCTCCTGTTCCTAATCTCTGTACCTTGCCTCCACTCAGAACTGGCCATGCCTATCTGCTGCTCCAGTCCATACCTGAGTCCCTGCGCTCCACAGAGTCCATACTTGTCCAGCTGTGACCACTCCACTTCAGCCTGCTGTATCGGATCAAGCACCGCAAGAGGACGTCCTTACTGAGTCGTCTGTGTCAACATCTTTCCTACTACTGGATCAAAGTCTGGCTTGGTGTTACCGTCTACCTCCACTTTGGGCTGGACTTTACTGGGGCTAAGGTTGTACCTGCTGTGCATTGCCAATGCCTACGGGTATTCGGACTATTCCTGTGAAGACTGTATTTGCACTCTGGACTCTACCATATGACCCTGTGTTGTTTGGCGCTGGTGGCGCTCTGATTATTAAAGTCCTTTCCTTTCCTCAAGCTTTGTCTGTGTCTGGGGTCAGCTGCCACAGTCTTCTGTGGTCCTGTGGGTTCACTACCTAGCTCCCCCGTGGGTAGCGTAACAGAAGAGTAGATTGGAACTACCTTGTGTGCAGAATTATTAGGCAAATGAGTATTTTGATCACATAATACTTTCTATACATGTTGTCCTACTCCAAGCTGTATAGGCTTGAGAGCCAACTACCAATTAAGTAAATCAGATGATTTGCATCTCTGTAATGAGGAGGGGTGTGGTGTAATGACATCAACACCCTATATAAGGTGTGCTTAATTATTAGGCAACTTCCTTTCCTTTGGCAAATTGGGTCAGAAGAAAGATTTGACAGGCTCTGAAAAGTCCAAAATTGTGAGATGTCTTGCAGAGGGATGCAGTAGTGTTGAAATTGCTAAACTTTTGAAGCCTGATCACCGAACAATCAAGCATTTCATAGCAATTAGCCAACAGGGTCACAAGAAGTGTGTTGGGCAAAAAAGGCGCAAAATAACTGCCCATGAATTGAGGAAAATCAAGCGTGAAGCTGCCAAGATGCCATTTTCCACTAGTTTGGCCATATTTCAGAGCTGTAATATTACTGGAGTATCAAAAAGCACAATGTGTGCTATACTCAGGGACATGGTCACGGTAAGGAAGGCTGAAAAATTACCACCTTTGAACAAGAATCATAAGATAAAATGTCAAGACTGGGCCAAGAAATATCTTAAGACTGATTTTTCAAAGGTTTTATGGACTGATGAAATGAGAGTGGCTCTTGATGGGCCAGATGGATGGGCCAGAGGCTGGATCAGTAAAGGGCAAAGAGCTCCACTCCGACTCAGTGAAGCTCAACTCCCAAACCTACTGCCAGTTTCTGGAAGATAACTTCTTCAAGCAGTGATACAGGAAGAAGTCGGTATCGTTCAAGAAAAACATGATTTTCATGCAGGACAATGCTCCATCACATGCATCCAACTACTCCACAGCGTGGCTGGCCAGTAAAGGTCTAAAAGATGAAAAAATAATGACATGGCCCCCTTGTTCACCTGATCTGAACCCCATAGAGAACCTGTGGTCCCTCATAAAATGTGAGATCTACAGGGAGGGAAAACTACACCTCTCGCAACAGTGTCTGGGAGGTTGTGGTGGCTGCTGCACGCAATGTTGATCGTAAACAGATCAAGCAACTGACAGAACCTATGGATGGTAGGCTGTTGAGTGTCATCAGAAAAAAAGGTGGCTATATTGGTCACTACTTTTTTGGGGTTTTGTTTTTGCATGTCCGAAATGTTTATTTCTGAATTATGTGCAGTGAGCAGTGAGTGAGATGGAAACATATTTGGTTTTTATTAAGTTGCCTAATAATTCAGCACAGTAATAGTTACCTGCACAAACAGATATCCTCCTAAGATAGCAAAATCTAAAAAAATCCCACTCCAACTTCCAAAAATATTAAGCTTTGATATTTATGAGTCTTTTGGGTTGATTGAGAACATAGTTGTTAATCAATAATAAAAAAAAGGCAACTTGCCTAATAATTCTGCACACGCTGTAGTACTACTGGAATTCTCCTGAGAGTCCGCACTGCTGACACTTTCTCATACGATTTCTTACCTGTGTTATATGTCTTCCTTAATATAACATTGTGCAGGCCCCCATATGCTGTATACCTTGGTATGCATCCCTTTTTGATCCATATATTTATACTGTTATCTTCTGCAGTCCTACAAGTCTGGGAGCCTCCAGTCTGTGTTGAACTGACCGTTTGCTTACATGACCTGACTTTTAGGTATTCACTGTGATAAATCCATATCGATGTTGTGTTTCTATATTATCTGTTAGTATCTGTGATATGTCTTTTGAATTGCTTTTATTTAACATTTGAAATGTTCAATTATATGAAATATTTATGGCCACTTTGAAAATCAGTCACATATTCCTGTATTGAATTATTCTTGTTTTTCTGTTTTCTTATTTGTTTGTAGACAAATCCATAAATGCCGAAACATTGGTTCTTATGCTGGCGTCACACGGTACGATATATCGGGCGATATGTCGGCGGGGTCACGTCGTAAGTGACGCACTTCCGGCATCGTTTGATATATCGTAGCGTGTGACCGCTACGAGCGACAGTGAACGAGCAAAAATACTCACCTTATCGTTGCTCGTTGACACGTCGCTCATTTTCAAAAAGTCGTTTCTTCTGTGCGCTGGTTGTTCATCGTTCCCGAGGCAGCACACATCGCTCTGTGTGACACCTCGGGAACGACGAACTACAGCTTACCTGCGTCCCGCCGGAAATGAGGAAGGAAGAAGGTGGGCGGGATGTTTACGTCCCGCTCATCTCCGCCCCTCTGCTTCTATTGGCTGGCCGCTGTGTGACGTCGCTGTGACGCTGAACGTCCCTCCCCCTTGAGGAAGTAGATGTTCGCCGCCCACAGCGAGGACGTCCGGGAGGCAAGTGCGTGTGACGGGGGTTAACGACTTTGTGCGCCACGGGCAACTAATTGCCCGTGACGCACAAGCGACAGGGGCGGGTACAATCGCTCATGCGATCGCACGATAGATCGTCCCATGTTACGCCGGCATTATTCTTATGTGTATGGATCTTGTGAACAATTAAAATACTTTGTTGCATAAGCAGAATCTCTCTGTTTCAATTTTTGCGGCAAACAGGATTACTTTTTGAAGTAAATGTTTTTTTCCTGGGCACCCTTCACCTTTATAGAGGGCAAGCGCAAGAATAATTACATTTACTACAGGGAAAATCACAGCAATGTGGCAGTTGACGCCAGTGGTCAAGGATGCAGGGACGGGCTCAGGTGCAGACTGGACGACTGGTTCTGGCTGATGCGGACTAGATATAAAAATAGTAACAAAAAGAGGATAATATCCTCCAAAAATTAAATATTACTCACAGTAAGTTGGGCTGCAGTGTGTACATCGCCCAGGCCAAAAAATAGTGATCTACCAGGATACAGCTAAACCCCCACTAAAGTGGAAGCATCACAGGTGCAGGAGAAGCAAATCACACACACACCTCCATGGAATGGAGGGAGGCGAATGCTAGATGATAAAACTGCACACTAGTGGCTTGCATAGAGCGCTGTTCACACATGCAGATAACACAGTCACAAACCGGCAGCCTATTAGATGATGCCCATACTATTAGATCAAGCGGCCAGGCCGCACCCCACTGTGTATCATGCACGGACAGACACTCTACAATGCAAGGCCCAACAGAAAGGGGCCTGGCTGTATCCTGTACAAACAAAAAAATATGAGGTTTTTGTTGGTATTTATGGCCATAAAACGTAAGCCTACAACCCTCGTCACAGGACCTCATGCTTGTAGGTCCCTATACTAAATATAAAAATAGCAACAAAAAGAGGATATTATCCTTTTTGTTGCTATTTTTATATTTAGTGTAGGGACCTACAAGCATGAGGTCCCGTGACGAGGGTTGTAGGCTTACGTTTTATGGCCATAAATACCAACAAAAACCTCATATTTTTTTGTTTGTACAGGATACAGCCAGGCCCCTTTCTGTTGGGCTTTGCATTGTAGAGTGTCTGTCCGTGCATGATACACAGTGGGGTACGGCTTGGAAGCCCGCCTGATCTAATAGTATGGGCGTCACCTAATAGGCTGTGGGTTTGTGACTGTGTTATCTGCATGTGTGAACAGCGCTCTATGCAAGCCACTAGTGTGCAGTTTTATCATCTAGCATTCGCCCCCCTCCATTCCATGGAGGTGTGTGTGTGATTTGCTTCTCCTGCACCTGTGACGCTTCCACTTTAGTGGGGGTTTAGCTGTATCCTGGTAGAGCACTAGTTTTTGGCCTGGGCGATGTACACACTGCAGCCCAACTTGCTGTGACTGATGCGGACTAGGCAGCAAGTTAAGGCTGGTGCATAGGGTAGGGCAGGTATGGGCTAGCAGGTCAAGGTAACGGACACAGGAAACGGGACCTGACAACTAGCAACGTGTCTCTAGCAGGAAGACCACGTTACTCAGGCACCTGCCTTAGGCTATGTGCGCATGTAGCGTTTGTCCCTGCAGAAATTTCTGCAGCGATTTGAACAGCACACGTGCGCTTCAAATCGCTGCAGAAAGAGTCCGTAAAGAAAAAAAAAAAGATTTCATGCACTCTGAGTGCAGCCCCTCCCATAGACAGAGCGGGCGCTGCATGCAGAGCGCAGGAAAGAAGTGACATGTCACTTCTTAGAACGCGCGCTTCGGGCAGTAGCCGAAGCGCTGCACTCTAATACGCCACGTGCGCACGTCTCCTGCATAATCTTCATAGATTATGCTGGGGACGCAGGACGCATGCAGTTACGCTGCGGTGCAGATCGCAGCGTAACCATGCAAATACGCAATGTGCGCACATAGCCTTAGGGGGGGGATACCTTAAGTACCTAGTGACTCTAAACTACAGACTGACAGGCACTGCCAGGTTAGGACATGCTGGGCCTTTAAAGGCAGGGAAGCGAGTTCACGCCCTCAGGGTTTGTGTGCACGTTGTGTCGTGTCCCTGCAGAAATTTCTGCGGCGATTAGACAGTACATGTGCGTGTCAAATCGCTGCAGAAACACTGCATAATGAATGCAGTGAAAAATATGATTCCATGCGCTCTGGATGCAGCCCCCACCATAGACAGGGCGGGACCTGCATGGAATAAGTGACATGCTGCTGTTTAGAACGCAGCGTTTTGGCAGCATGCAAATCGCTGCGTTCTAACACACAACGTGCGCATGGATTAGGCACAATCTTCATAGATTGTGCTGAGGACTCAGGACCCATGCAGTTACGCTGCAGTGCAATACGCAGCGTAACTGCACGCAAATACGCATCGTGGGCACATAGCCTAAGTGTGCTTCCAGGAAACCTGTGCGGCATGTGCAGGCTTCAGGAACCAGTGGGACAGAAGCAGACCCCACTGCTGAGCGGAAGGGTGAGTGCCCCGATTTCCCCGCTGGGAGGAGAAAGCAGTGAAGTGCGGGCATTACAGTATCCCCCCTCCCTTAAGCTCCATAAAGACAACAAACCCAACCGCCTAAAAAGAAAAACAAAAAATAACACCACAACAGACCATCTAAATAAATATACCATACCATACCACGTTAACTAAAGACAACTTACCAAACCTCCTAAATAAAGACACCACACCAGTCCATCTAAATAAATGCAACATACCAGAAACCCCTAAATAAAGTCAATCTGCCAGATCCCCCAAAATAGACACCGTACCAGACCTCCTAAAGAAAGACACCACACCAGTCCATCTAAATAAATGCAACATACCAGAAACCCTTAAATAAAGTCAATCTGCCAGATCCCCCAAAATAGACACCGTACCAGACCTCCTAAAGAAAGACACCAAACCCTCTACTTAAAGACACCGCCGTACCAGACCTCTTAAATAAAGATAACATACCAGACCTCCCTAAATAAAAACACTATATTAGATCCCTTAAAATACCTACCAGACCCCCCCCCAAATAAAGACAATGTACCAGATTACCCAAAATAGACACCATAACAGACCTCCTAAATTAAGACACCACACCAGACCCCATCTAAATAATAGCGCTGTACTAGATCCCCCCAGATGAATAAAACAAACCAGACCCCCCTTAATATAGACACCATACCAGAGCCGCCTAAATAGACAACATACCAGCTCCCTCTATAGGCACAACACTCCCTAAATAAAGACAACCTATCAGCCCCCCTATGTATGACATCCTCCCAGACCCCCTAAAGGCACCACGCCAAATTTCTAAGACACCCTTCTTAACTCCCTAAATAAAGGCACTAAAGCAGACCCTCCCTAAATAAAACACCCTACCAGACCTCCTAAATAAAGGCACCACACCAGAACCTCTAAACAATGACACTGTATTAGACTCCTCTAAATAATAACATTGCACAGACCCCTTAAATAATAACACCATACCACCCCACCCCACGAAATAAAGACACTATACCAGACTCTATAGATAAAGGATAGAAGATCAATAAAAACTATTCTACCAAACTACGAGAAAAGCTGAAGTCCAGGACCTCTATGCAAATCTACAACAGGTCCTCTATCCACTTGCAAAGCCACATCTTGAGTATTGTATCTAGTTTTTGGCTCCACATTTAAAGGGAATCTGTCAGGTGATTTTCTAGTATAATACTAATGTTATCTCTAAATAGGGCTTAAGGAGACATTTCAGGAGCAGTCTTTTTTATTGCTCTACATTATACTGTTATCTTGTTGTAAGCTCCTTAGAATTCAGTGTGATGCAGTAACTAGTCAAGCATATGTAAATACAAACTGTATATGCCCTGTTCCCGCCTCCCATCTCGCAGTGCAGGCATCAGTGAAAGTAAATCTGAACTGAATTTCCACTGCTACTGTGATGCCCCTGGACTATTCAGGTCGTCACAGGGTACTGCACAAACTGCCCTTCCCGTGCAGTATTCAAATCCCTCATGGTTCTGGGTCCCCATCTTGCAGTGCTGCCTCCAACAGCAAATCAAATCCTAGATACACCCTGCACCACACCCACCAGGCACACCAGTGGACGGCTTAAGTGGAATAGGGTCGCCCACCTAGGGGTCAGGTAGGGGAGTTGAGGAGTGTAGAAGAGAAGTGTGGGGGGAGAAGCATGGTAGCCCTCGAGCTGAAAGGAGCTCAGAGGAAGCTTGGAGTAATGGCTCCCAGGGGAAGCTGACAAGGTTGCAGATGGTGGTCTGGACCTAGACGAGTCGGACCCCCCGTCGCAGGGGATTGAGGCTAGGTGCCTGGGACCTGTTAAAGAGGATGGTCAGCAGCTTGGTCCTATCACCGGTCCAGGACCGAAGGCACAGCGGGGTACACGGACCCTAGGCTGGGGAGAAGCTTCAGGCAACCCAGCAATTAACCTGAGGAGAACGGAGCCTTTATGGACTGTTCCCACTAGCTCCAGAATCGGGGCACTAGCGCAACGAGTGGGATATGGCCTTCCAAACAAGCAGCCCACTGAAATCCTAAGCGTGAGCCCTGAGAGAAGGCTCCCTCACTTAGCCACAGTGGGGAGCGGGGCCCGGCAAGTTTCAAGCTACCGGGCCACTACGGAGAATCTGAACTTTGTGACAGGAGGCAGGTCACGGATCACCAGGTAGTACTGCAGGGGACAGGACCCGGACGAGCTCCCATTTGAGAGTCAGCGGCACCCAAAGACTTGAGGTACTGTCACACATAATGAGATCGCTAGCGAGATCGCAGATGAGTCACCATTTTGGTGACGCAGTAGCGATCCCGTTAGCGATCTCGTTATATGTGACACCTACCAGCAATCAGGCCCCTGCTGTGAGATCGCTAGTTGTTGCTGAATGGTCCAGGTCATTTTCTTCAAAGGCGATGTCCTGCTGGGCAGGACACATCGCTGTGTTTGACACTGTGTGACAGGGTCACAGTGACTGCTGAGATCGTTATACAGGTCGCTACTGTGACCTGTATTGTTCCTGAATCGCTGGTAAGATCTGACTGTGTGACATCTCACCTGCGACCTCCCAGCGACTTACCTGTGATCCCTATCAGGTCGCATCGTTTTCGGGATCGCTGGTAAGTCGTTGTGTGTGACTGGGCCTTTGGTTTACCCGGTTGTCAGCGTCTGCTTATTTCCTGAGTGAGTACCTGAGTGACCTCCCCCCCCCTTGCACGGCACCCCGTAGCATCATCCAAAGTCCCGGGGCCTGCCCCTACCCGTGGAGGGCAACGACACTTTGCTGCCCCACTTCATCACCCCGGGTACTCCCAACGGCAGCGGCGATACTCCCAGTTACCACACACCACGGGTGGCGTAACGAACTATAACTCCCCTGTAAATATCCGCTTTCACTTTAGTGTGTGGCCCCTAAGCCCCCGGGACCGGAGACCCTCGAGCCACGAACGGACACCACCCCCAGATCCGAATGGTTCGATACACTGCTGGGACGGCACACCTCTAAAACTTCTGGCATCACGAACAGGATTCAAACAGGACCCACTTACCTGGATGACGTGTGCCTTAAAATGCGAAAACTGTGTGTCAAAAGTCCCGTTCCCGCCATTTTCCACCATTTTCTGCCATCTTTGGTGTCAAAATGCCATCTTCTCGACCAAAATCGCGCGAAGCCGAAGCCCCGCCCTTCGTCCTGAGAGTTTGCCCAGAACTGGAAGTTCTCAGAGGGCCCTAGCACAGCAGTGAGTGGCGGACGAAAACCGAGGGGGTGTGACGGCATGTAACAGCGGAAGTGGAACAGGGACGCCAGGACTCTGCTATAACATTCCTGGGTACCGCAGAGGAAGATATTGGCTGCACGAGACTGGTCACCGGAGCGTGCTGCTCCTGGGACCGCAACCTGGATCGAGCAGGAGACGGAACAACTCTGCAGGAGGATGCGGACGCAGTTCCTCTTTATTCTGGACCACTGGAGGGAAAAGATGAGGAGCCTGGCAATGGCAGTGCAAGCCCGTGAGATTGAAGTCCCACGCGAGGAGCAGGTAAGCAGCTACCCAGCCTCGGTTGATCCGGCTTATATGGCTGCGGGGTCCGGTCTGCCCCCATCCGATGCAAGTGCCCCACCACCGTCACCCTCGTCCTCGGCGGACGCCGAGCTGCCTATCCCAACACCGGCAGCGGAACCTTCAGCCCCTATTTGCCAAGAGCAAGCTGCAGAGCTTCTGACCAAA
The DNA here is from genome assembly GCF_048569485.1 of Anomaloglossus baeobatrachus. Classification (NCBI taxonomy): domain Eukaryota; kingdom Metazoa; phylum Chordata; class Amphibia; order Anura; family Aromobatidae; genus Anomaloglossus; species Anomaloglossus baeobatrachus. The sequence goes on along the minus strand of NC_134357.1, from coordinate 266,317,946 downwards.
CCACCTGACCAGGCCACGACAGCGGCTACCCCAGCATCGGCCCGACCAGACTCGGCCGCATCACCGGGCCCGTACTTTGATACGGAGTACCCGGACTCTGCACCCCCAGCTGCGGAGCAGTCGGTCCTTTCTTTCATCATGGCAGAGGCAGAACCTGAGGAGCTACCAGCTCCGCCACCGCACGGCATCCTGGCGGCTGCTGGGGATACAGGAGTCCATCTCCGAGAGCTACCAGTGAGGCAGGCGAGGCCGGACGCTGACGCCCCTTACTGGGAAAGAGAAAAGCAACTACAGAAAATACACCTGGAAGTGGCAACAAGAGATTAATGACGACGGGAGATAGCTGCCCATACCCAAAGAGAAAAGGAGCACCTGAGAAATAGCACCTTCCAAGTCAGAGGGCCGCGGTACCATGGTCTGGTTAGGCGCTTCGACCCCAATAAAGGGTGGGGGTTCATTATGGAAGTGGGCCTCATGGATGAAGTGTTTGTCTCCCGGAGAGATGTAGAGGAGCATCTCCCGAGGGGGCATCCGGGCCGTAACCTGGAACCGGAAGAGGTGGTGTCTTATACCCAGCATTGTGGAGAGCGGGGCTGGTATGCCCTAGATGTGAAGAGGCTTGTCATGATCGATGAGAAGGTCATGCCAGCATCCGCCGTGGATTATAAGTATTGATGGTAGCGGTACTAGGCTATCTAAAGTTAAAAATGTTAGAAATCTGTGTTTTCTTTTCTTATTTTTCATAGTTTGTTATTTTTCTTGAGCAATGATAAGGGGTGTTTATATGCAAAATGATGATGAGTACTTTACCTGATTAAGAAAGTTGATATGCAGCTTCTCTATATCCAATGGTACCCGCCAGGCGTGTCCCCTTTCCCCGGTAATTTTTGCTATGGTGGTGGAGCCCCTGGCGGAGTACATCCGGATACATAAAGGTATTGTGGGGGTGTCAGTAGGTAAAGTTAAGCATGTTGTGGGATTGTATGCTGATGATATAATTATTTCCTGTTCAGAAGTACAAGGTTCTTTAAATAATGTTTTATCGTTTCTTAAGGAATTCTCTGCTCTTTCATTCTACAAACTTAATGCAAATAAATCCTTAATTCTTCCCTTCTTTGATCCCCGGGTCGAAAGGGAGAGGCTCGCCACAACATTGCCATTTAGATGGGAGGACCACAGTATTCCTTATTTAGGAATCCATCTCACAACAACTAAACAATTGGTAAGGAAAAATATTTCAGAGCTAAGTAAAGAACTAGGAAAAGAGCTATCGCGCTTTTCTGCGCTGCCCCTGTCGTGGTTGGCCAGAATACACTCTTTTAAAATGCTATACCTTCCAAAGTTGATATATCTTTTTAGATGCCTCCCTTTGAAAAATCCGGGATAGGTCTACAAAGCCTCATCCGCAAATTTATTTGGGCTGGTAAGAAATCAAGAATACCCTTACAATCACTTCACCCCCCATTTAGAGAAGGCGGAATGGGTGTGCCTGATGTGTCATATCATAGGGCGGCTGTTTTGGAGTCAGTCAGGGACTGGTGGAGAGAGGCGGAGGATCATAGATGGCTGCAGAGTGAGGGATACCTCAATCCATTTGGATCCACAAAAAAGCTGCTGGGGGCATTGATTCAAAATCAGGCAGTCCCACATTCCTTTCTGGGCACAGTCAAGGTGGTGAAGTGGCGCAGGAGGGATTGGTCCTCGGAATTCATGACCGGTTTGATATGGAGGCTACCATTTAAGGACATTAAAGCTTTTGTTCCTGATGTCGACCTTAGGGCTTGGGGACAAATTGAGTCCCTTCAAGTGTCAGATTTATTTGACAGGGGTCCTTCTTACCTTTTTCTGAGCTGTTTAAATTCAACCTACCCAGGCAGGTCTTCTACCAATATCTTCAAATTAGGCATTTTTTAAGCACTTTCCGCCTCAGTTCATCAACATCAAGACATCAGTTTTTGGCAGACTTCTTCTGAAGGAATCGACATCTGTCAGAGGCATGTCCTTATTATACCGCCACTTCAACTCTCGATCGGTAGGACAGACTCTACCATACATGACAAAGTGGGAAAGAGAATTATCCCTCTCCTTGCCAGCCCATCACTGGCATGCGGCCTCCCGGGTGGTGCTTAGGTCCTCCGCCTGCCTCAACCATTTGGAACAGATTAAGAAAGTACACATGGGATGGTATAGGTGTCCTGCTCAGATATCTAGGTTTGCGGAAATTACTCTCCCCTTTGTTGGAAGGGTTGTGGCATGACGGGAACACTGGGGCACCTCTGGTGGTCTTGCCTGGAAATTTTCAGCTTTTGGAATCGGGTCTTCGACCTAATAGCAGAAGTGTGTGAGACTAGACTCCCTCCCTCACCTCAAATGGGGATTCTACATATGGGTTTAGACGTCTTTCCAGCCCCCATTGCTCAGTGCATCTCTCATATCCTAATGTCACCCAGACAGTGTATCGCAGCTAGGTGGAAATCGCCTGAGATACCAGTTATGGAGGAAGTGATAGCTAGAATCAACACACACTTCCATTATTAAACTCTGTTAGCCAGTAACGCCTCCTTGGCCTTAAAAATTCAAAAGCGTTGGGCGATGTGGTCAGCCTCTCCCAGGGCCTCACCTCCTCTAAAATTGTAACAACCTGCTTGTGTAGTAGGTTGGACGGGAAGTCATATAACGTGTCGTTCGGACCAATTCTGTTTCCCTATGCAATAAGTTAACTTCGTGTATTGTTGTAAGTTACCTTCTCCCCCCCCTCTCCCAACCATACCCCCCCCTTTTCCACTGTTCAAGATTCATGTGGCCCTGACTCGCCCGTTAGGGCGTTGATGTCTCGGCATTGTATGATGTTATGCCTTTCTTTTCTGTAATGTCTTTCTTCTTGTTTGAAAACAATAAAAATCTTTGGATTAAAAAAAAAAAAAAGAAAGTTGATATGATGTTTGCACCTGGTGCATGGACTCCGTTTTCCTTTTATATATAGTAGTAAAAATGGACCATGGCTGCGGGACTGGTTGTGGCCAGCACGGACGTGATCCTGATCCTGAAAGGTCTCGTTAATCCCTATTTAAAGATAACATTAGTATTGTACTACAAAATCACCTGACAGTTTTCCTTTAAGAATGATATTGTGAATTTATTGTGAGTCAGTTCAATAACAGGCAACTAGATTATGATATGGGATGGAAGGCTTCTCCTATAATGAGAGATTGGAAAAGTTGGGAGTTCTTTAGCTTAAAAAAAAAGATTCCCGAGAGGCGATCTCATTTATAATATTTAGAGCACCATAGGTTCAAATTGCTGTACAAGTGAAAAGGGGTTATATACAAATATAAATTTTAATGCACAAACTAACATGACAGATTGGAACAGCCAGGAGAGGGTCCTGCCCTCTCATGCTTCCAATATGCAGGATAATGGAGAGGAGTCAGTAGATTGGGGGTTGTAGCAGCTCAAGTGGTAGTGAAGTGACAAAGAGGTTATATCAGGCTGTAGTCTTTCCTAACATGAGATTTCAGGTTGTCTCAAGGTTCCAAATGTGGGAGACAACCAGATATGTTGACACAGAATTCCAAGGAGGGGGATGTATCATTGAAGTGTTGGAGGCAAGTGAGTGTCACAGGGTCCTTCTCCGATATCACACAATCAATAGAGCGAGCGAGCAATCCAAAGATCCTTTATTCCATGCAATCCAGAAGGTTCATAAAAATAATCCACCACACAGAGGGTAAAATAGTCCAAGAACACGGATACAGTCCAGTAAGGGATAAATGTCCAGGTCTCTCTGGGAAGCCACAGCTTCTCCCACAGAGGATAATTCAGTCACAATCTTCCAGCAGTCCTTTTCCAGGGAAATTGGGGTTTCTCAATGGCTCTCTGGGGTGCTGCCTGTAGCTGCAGCTTCTAACCCCAGAGGATGAATCTTCCTGCTTCTTTTGTAGTTCCCAGCCAGACTCACTAATCTCCAGGTAAAACAGAGAGTTTGGGTGGATCCCAGGCCGACCATGAGTGTTTGAACCATTAGGCAAGTCAACTTGAGGAAGTGAGAACTCTTCCCCCATCATATTTGGCAGTAGAGAATGAACAGGTCGATTTGGGACAAGGTCATTTCTAAATCGACCAGCAAGGCAAGTGTCTTGCAAATGCCCAGGCTGCCCACATCGTCAACATCTCTGCGTCATACTCCTTCCAATGTGCATTCTGGAGAAGGCAGTAGGACAACCTGGTGACAAAGGCCGGAAGCCATACACTCCAACAGGGGCATCTACAGCGGTACACTCCAGTGGAGGTAGTTATACCTCTTCCTTAGGTGGGATGGAATGCACAAAATGCACCTGATGAGGTGGAGGTGCGTGGGAGTCCATCCGAGTGCTTGCGGGACAACTGGATTGCAGGTGCCCAGGTTGCCCGCACCCATAACATCACTTCTCTGTGAATCCCCCATGGCATGGTTGTGTTATGGACATGATTATGAACTGTTATGAGTATTAAGAGTTATATGAAGATATCCAAAAACCAGGATTTGAGATAGTGCTTGAACTATGTACCACACCTATATCTGCATTCAGCAGACATCATGAGACTCATTCTGGGACTTTCCTTTTATAAGTGAATCATGCTGACTTAGCTTAATATAAATGAGGAAACACGTATACAGTATACATATTTCACAGAATAAGCTCTTTTACAGTTTACCCAATAGGAGACATGCTACGTATTCTTGGCTGCCAGCCAACTGGTTTCTTTAAATGTATGTGAACTTCCGTAATTAAACTAGTCATATTTTCTATGCAGATCTGTGTACATTTCTCTGGTCTGTATGGAAGAATAGTATGCATGCTACTAACAAATAACTCATATGATTTGGATGCAGACGGAGTTAAGGTGTAGATGTAAAACTTGGATTACATCACTGTAAATTCATGGCCCCCTTAACAGTTGGAACTGTTGGGGTCCAGAATTGTCAGACGTGGATGTTATCGGCCTGCAGCTGTATGGAGGGGCAGATATAACTGGAGAGGGCCGGGGCGCAGGAGCAGGCTGTGGCTTATTGTCCAGAAGCCTCCTCCATTGTGGTCGGATAGTAAGGGCCTCATCAGCCAGGGCTGCAGCTCTATGCAAGCTGCACAGCGTGCGCTCTCTCTCCCATTCCCATATTTCTGAGGGACACTTGTAAAGAAATTGTTCTATAAGAAATACCTGTATAACGTCTTCCACAGTGAACTGTGCCCTATATGAGCCTGGTGTGATAGCATGATAATTCAGCATAGTCTGCTTTACAATGTTGTAAACCCGATTCTGCTGTGAGTCAATGGTGCGTTAAGCCAGGCTTCCGTTCAGGAGTCCCACTAACAAACGCATCCAGCCAGAGTGGCGAACCTCCATCATGGCACACTGCTGTTCACAGTCCTTGAAGAACCCCTCTACATCTCCAGAAGCCTCATCAAATGGCATGAAGTCCTCCTTATGTATTGTTTGTATCTCTAGCATGTCTTTCATGAAATTGTTTACTAAAGATAATTGAGACAAACTAGCAAAATCATAAAATAAAATATTTTAAAAGTATAATAAAGAGTGGGATTTTAACCAGAGCTCATCAGGATGACTGATTTCACTCAATTATAAATGTGCTGGTTATGGACTTTAAATGTTATATTTCTCCTCTGTGCACCCGTGGTATGGCTCAGATTCAGCGGTCTGCCCCCATTAAAATCCCCTGCACCTACCCTTATTTTGAGCTTACTTTGGAGCAATGCCTGAACTGAATCGCCAGCCCTACATACACTGGCACAGTGACAATGTGTGCAGGCACGTACGTTCTTATTTCCCTCTCTAAGGCGAAATGGCTGCGTACTGCACACAGGATCACACCATAGCAAGGAGCCAATGCTGATAGGAGAGAGATGAGAATGTCCCACACTTACCCTGCCTGAGCCAGGCAAGGAAATATATATCCAGCTCACCAGTTCTATGGAAGCAGCGAACCTCAGTGCAAGGAAAACCCACAATTGTCTGATTTTTTTTTTTTTGTCACCATGGGAATTTATTTTTCTGGAGCGGACTTTTACAGTTTCTAAATAAAGAAGGGAATTTTGTTTACTTACCGTAAATTCCTTTTCTTCTAGCTCCAATTGGGAGACCCAGACAATTGGGTGTATAGCTACTGCCTCCGGAGGCCGCACAAAGTACTACACTTAAAAGTGTAAGGCCCCTCCCCTTCTGGCTATACACCCCCCCGTGGGAGCACGGGTCCCTCAGTTTTAGTGCAAAAGCAAGAAGGAGGAAAGCCAATAACTGTTTCAAAAACAAATTCAATCCGATAACAATATCGGAGAACGTAACTTATCAACATGAACAACATGTGCACCCGAAAAACAAATACCCTAAGAAAAAACAGGGCGGGTGCTGGGTCTCCCAATTGGAGCTAGAAGAAAAGGAATTTACGGTAAGCAAACAAAATTCCCTTCTTCTTTTTCGCTCCTAATTGGGAGACCCAGACAATTGGGACGTCCAAAAGCAGTCCCTGGGTGGGTAAAAGAATACCTCGTGATCGGGCTGTCAGGCAGCCCTTTCTTACAGGTGGGCCACCGCCGCCTGCAGGACTTGTCTACCTAGGCTGGCATCCGCCGAAGCGTAGGTATGCACCTGATAATGCTTGGTAAAAGTGTGCAGACTCGACCAGGTAGCCGCCTGGCACACCTGCTGAGCCGTAGCCTGATGCCGTAATGCCCAGGACGCACCCACGGCTCTGGTAGAATGGGCCTTCAGTCCAGAAGGAGTCGGAAGCCCAGCAGAACGGTAGGCGTGAAGAATTGGTTCCTTGATCCACCGCACAAGGGTGGATTTGGAAGCTTGCGACCCTTTATGCTGACCAGCGACCAGGATAAAGAGTGCATCCGAACGGCGCAGAGGCGCCGTGCGGGAAATGTAGATCCTGAGTGCTCTCACCAGGTCCAACAGATGCAAACCCTTTTCAAATTGGTGAACTGGATGCGGACACAAAGATGGTAAAGTGATATCCTGATTGAGATGAAAGGAAGATACCACCTTGGGAAGAAACTCTGGAATTGGACGCAGTACTACCTTGTCTTGGTGAAACACCAGGAAGGGAGATTTGCAAGATAACGCCGCCAGCTCTGACACTCTCCGAAGAGACGTGACCGCCACCAGAAAAGCCACTTTCTGTGAAAGCCGAGAAAAGGAAATCTCCTTCATAGGCTCGAAAGGTGGCTTCTGGAGAGCAATTAGAACCTTGTTCAGATCCCAGGGTTCCAATGGCCGCTTGTAAGGGGGAACGATATGACAAACCCCTTGCAGGAACGTGCGTACCTTAGGAAGTCGCGCCAGGCGCTTCTGAAAGAATACGGATAGCGCAGAGACTTGTCCTTTAAGGGAGCTAAGCGACAAACCTTTTTCCAACCCAGACTGCAGGAAGGAAAGAAAAATAGGCAATGCAAATGGCCAGGGAGAAACTCCCTGAGCGGAGCACCAAGATAAGAATATCTTCCACGTTCTGTGGTAGATCTTGGCGGAGGATGGTTTCCTAGCCTGTCTCATGGTGGCAACAACATCATGAGATAAACCTGAGGTCCCTAGGATCCAGGACTCAATGGCCACACAGTCAGGTTCAGGGCCGCAGAATTCAGATGGAAAAACGGCCCTTGAGACAGCAAGTCTGGACGGCCTGGTAGCTCCCACGGTTGTCCTACCGTAAGATGCCACAGATCCGGGTACCACGACCTCCTTGGCCAGTCTGGAGCGACGAGAATGGCGCAACGGCAGTCGGACCTGATTTTGCGGAGCACTCTGGGCAACAATGCCAGAGGTGGAAACACATAAGGTAGTCGGAACTGCGACCAATCCTGAACTAAGGCGTCTGCCGCCAGAGCTCGGTGATCGTGAGACCGTGCCATGAAAACCGGGACCTTGTTGTTGTGCCGTGACGCCATCAGGTCGACGTCCGGCATCCCCCAGCGGCGACAGATCTCCTGAAACACGTCCGGGTGAAGGGACCATTCCCCTGCGTCCATGCCCTGGCGACTGAGAAAGGTCCATGCCCTGGCGACTGAGAAAGTCTGCTTCCCAGTTTTCCACGCCTGGGATGTGAACTGCGGATATGGTGGATGCTGTGTTTTCCACCCACGTCAGAATCCGCCGGACTTCCTGAAAGGCTTGCCGACTGCGTGTTCCCTCTTGGTGGTTGATGTACGCCACCGCTGTGGAATTGTCCGACTGAATCCGGATCTGCTTGCCCTCCAGCCACTGTTGGAAGGCTCGCAGAGCAAGATAGACTGCTCTGATTTCCAGAACATTGATCTGAAGGGTGGACTCTCTCTGAGTCCACGTACCCTGAGCCCTGTGGTGAAGAAACACTGCTCCCCACCCTGATAGGCTCGCATCTGTCGTGACCACCGCCCAGGACGGGGGTAGGAACGACCTTCCTTTTGACAATGAGGTGGGAAGAAGCCACCATCGGAGAGAGTCCTTGGCTGCCTGAGAGAGGGAGACATCCCTGTCGAGGGACGTCGACTTCCCGTCCCATTGGCGGAGAATGTCCCATTGTAGAGGGCGCAGATGAAACTGCGCGAAAGGGACTGCTTCCATTGCTGCCACCATCTTCCCTAGGAAATGCATGAGGCGCCTCAAGGAGTGGGACTGGTTCTGCAGGAGAGATTGCACCCCTGTCTGCAGAGAGCACTGCTTGTCCAGTGGAAGCTTCACTATCGCTGAGAGAGTATGAAACTCCATGCCAAGATATGTTAGTGATTGGGTCGGGGTTAGATTTGACTTTGAAAAGTTGATAATCCACCCGAAACTCTGGAGAGTCTTCAGTGCCACGTCCAGACTGTGTTGGCATGCCTCTTGAGAGGGTGCCTTTATAAGTAGATCGTCCAAATACGGGATCACGGAGTGACCCTGCGAGTGCAGGACAGCTACTACTGCTGCCATGACCTTGGTGAAGACCCGAGGGGCTGTTGCCAGCCCGAAAGGTAACGCTACGAACTGCAGGTGTTCGCTTTCTATAACGAAGCGTAGAAAACGCTGATGCTCTGGCGCAATCGGCACGTGAAGATAAGCATCTTTGATGTCTATTGATGCTAAGAAAGCTCCTTGAGACATTGAGGCTATGACGGAGCGTAGAGATTCCATCCGGAACCTCCTGGTTTTTACGTGTTTGTTGAGCAACTTTAGATCCAGGACGGGCCGAAAGGACCCGTCCTTCTTTGGCACCACAAACAGATTGGAGTAAAAACCGTGACCTTGTTTCTGAAGAGGAACGGAAGTCACCACTCCTTCCGCCTTTAGAGCGGCCACCGCCTGCAGCAGAGCATCGGCTCGGTCGGGCGGTGGGGAAGTTCTGAAGAAACGAGTTGGAGGACGAGAGCTGAACTCTATCCTGTACCCGTGAGACAGAATGTCCTTCACCCAACGGTCTTTGACCTGTGACAGCCAAATGTCGCCAAAGCGGGAGAGCCTGCCACCGACCGAGGATGCGGAGAGAGGAGGCTGAAAGTCATGAGGAAGCCGTCTTGGTAACGGTTCTTCCTGCTGTCTTTTTTGGGCGTGACTGAGTCCGCCAAGAATATGAGCCTCTCTGATCCTTTTGAGTCCTTTTGGACGAGGAGAATTGGGACCTGCCTGAGCCTCGAAAGGACCGAAAACCAGACTGACCCCTCCTTTGTTGGGGCTTGTTTTGTCTGTGTTGAGGTAAGGATGAGTCCTTACCCTTGGAGTGTTTAATGATTTCATCCAAACGCTCCCCAAACAATCGGTCGCGAGAAAAAGGCAAACTGGTTAAGCACTTCTTGGAAGCAGAATCTGCCTTCCATTCTCTCAACCACAGGGCTCTGCGCAAAACCACGGAGTTGGCTGACGCCACCGCCGTACGGCTCGTAGAGTCCAGGACAGCATTAATCGCGTAAGACGCGAATGCAGACATTTGAGAGGTCAATGGTGCCACCTGCGGGGCAGATGTACGTGTGACCGAGTCGACTTGTATAAGCCCAGCTGAAATGGCTTGGAGTGCCCATACGGCTGCAAAAGCTGGCGCCAACGACGCTCCAATAGCTTCATAGATGGATTTCAGCCAGAGCTCCATCTGCCTGTCAGTGGCATCTTTAAGTGCCGCTCCATCTTCTACTGCAACTAAAGATCTAGCTGCAAGCCTGGAGATTGGAGGGTCCACCTTGGGACACTGGGTCCAACCCTTGACCACGTCAGGGGGAAAAGGATAGCGTGTATCTTTAAGCCGTTTAGAAAACCGCTTCTCAGGATAAGCGTGGTGTTTCTGGATTGCATCTCTAAAGTCAGAGTGGTCCAGAAAAGTGCTTAATTTACGCTTGGGATATCTGAAATGGAATTTCTCCTGCTGTGAAGCTGCCTCCTCCGCAGGAAGAGCTGGCGGGGAAATATCTAACATCCTATTGATGGACGCTATAAGATCATTCACTATGGCGTCACCATCCGGTGTATCCAGATTGAGAGCGGTCCCAGGATCAGAATCTTGATCAGTTACATCCGCCTCATCACCCATAGATTCGTCCCGCTGGGATCCTGACCAGTGAGACGAAGTTGAGGGCCCCTCATAACGAGCCGGCTTAGGTTGTCTGGGACTGTTGTCTGAGTCAGAATCGTCACCCTGGGGTGCATGTGACACCCCCGGAGCTTGGAAGTGTTCCAGCTGAGGGGGACCAGGGAGCAATGATGCCACAGTGTCCATGGTCTGAGTTACTGGTCTAGACTGCAATGTTTCAAGAATCTTTGACATGGTCATAGACAATCTGTCAGCAAAAGCTGCAAACTCCGTTCCTGTCACCTGGACAGCATTCACAGGTGGTACACTCTGGGTCACGTCCAGCAGAGGCCCCGGCTGTGCAAGTTGCACAGGGGCCGAGCACTGCACACAATGGGGGTCAGTGGAACCTGCCGGTAGAGCAGCCCCACATGCGGTACAGGCAGCATATAATGTCTGTGCCTTAGCACCCTTGCGTTTTGCGGATGACATGCTGTTGCCTCCTTGTAATCTAGGAGGGTATATAGCCGAGAATCACCAGCGACCGTACAGTACAAAGTATTTGCAAACACAAAATACTCAGTATACAAACGGCACAAGTGGGGGTGAGCCCTTGAGGGCTGCTTACCGCCCGCTGAACAGCGGGTATGAGGCCGTAGAATCCCGTGTCTGGGTCTCCCCGTCTCCCCTCTGCAGCTCAGCGTGCAGGCAGGAATGGCTGCCGGCGTTCAGTGAAGAGGGGCGGACCGTGGGCGTGCCACAAACAAAGTGCGGGAAACTGCGTCCTACTGTGCCTGGTGTGAGGGCTGGAGTATGTAAAAAAGACTCCAGCCCTCAGCGCTGATGCTCTGTACAGCGTCCCGCCCTCCTCCTGACTGGCAGGTGCGGAGGCGGGAACGAACGAACTAGGCCGCAAAAGCCGGGGACTGTAGTAATAAGCGCGGCCGTGATATATGCACGGTCAGCGCGGAAGTCCCCGGCGCACCACAAGTCCCAGCCGCGTCGCAGTCCCAGCGGCCGGCGCGACCGTTCTCCCTGAGTCTACCCACTCAGCTAAGCTGAAGTGAGGAAATGGCACAAGCGCAGCAGCGCTGTTGTCCCCGGGGCACTAACACACCTAGCAATGCTGCGGTGTGCGCGCGTATGCACGGGGACACAGAGTACCTTGACGGAGCAGGGCCATGTCCCTGACGATACTCAGCTCCATATCCAGCGGCTTCTCCAGGGGCTGTGGATGGAGCACGGTCTCAGTGCCTGGAGACCGGTAAAATCCCACTTCGCCCAGAGCCCTAATGGGGATGGGGAAGGAATCAGCATGTGGGCTCCAGCCTCCGTACCCGCAATGGGTACCTCAACCTTAACAAGCACCACCGACAGAAAGTGGGGTGAGAAGGGAGCATGCTGGGGGCCCTGTATGGGCCCTCTTTTCTTCCATCCGACATAGCAGCTGCTGCTGACTAAATAGTGGAGCTATGCGTGCGTGTCTGACCTCCTTCGCACAAAGCAAAAACTGAGGGACCCGTGCTCCCACGGGGGGGTGTATAGCCAGAAGGGGAGGGGCCTTACACTTTTAAGTGTAGTACTTTGTGCGGCCTCCGGAGGCAGTAGCTATACACCCAATTGTCTGGGTCTCCCAATTAGGAGCGAAAAAGAAATGTTTTTTAATTTACCTGGATGTGATGCTGGGTTCCACCCTCTTGCTGCCTGAGCCAGGCAGTACATACACAGTGTCAGTGTGTGCCCCATCATCCCCTTCTCATGTCAGCATCGGCCACTGTGTGATTATGTGTGCAGTGAGCATGTCATGACTGTAGCGTTACTCAGATGGGGTTAAGTCTTGTGGGAGGGGCTGGCCCGGTGGTACCTCGTTCCGGCACTCACACCGCTTTATTTTGGTGTGGACTCCACTGGAACAACGCCAGTATTATTTCCGGCTCTGCTGCGTGCAACTGTTCCTGTTAGAGTTCTCTGTTCTAGTCCTATTATCCATTACCGTTACTCCTACCCGACCTGACCTCCATCCCTCCTAACCTCCGTTCCTCCTGCCCGAGCTGACCTCTGTACCTCCCAGTCCTCCCATCTCTGGTCCTGTCCCGTGTCCTCTCCTTTTCCCTTCCCAGTGCTTACTTGTCCTCCCAGCATCCAACCTCTGCTCTGTTATTTGGCTTTGGCTTGATTACTCTTCTGTACAGACGTGACATCCTGACATAGACCTTGGCTGATCAACTATCCCTGCGCTTGTTAGCGACCTCTAGTGAGTCTCAGTATTACTGTACTGAGGAGTCTATCTACCTGAGTCCCAGCGCCCCTAATGGTAGCTTGACAGAGCAACTGCTGCACAAATGAGTGGGATGAGAGCACAGCAACACTGACATTAAGTGTGCTCTCGGTCATTGCAGTGTCAGTGTGGTGTGTGCAGGGCTGGGGATTCAAATCAGGCATTAATCCTAAGCAAGCACTATCAATCAGCGTAAGGGGAGGTGCAGAGGATTGTAATGGAGGGGGCAGAACGGTGAACTAAGCCACACCAAGGGTGCACCAAGGACTACTCATTGCGTCTTTAAAAATCATACCTGTGGTGCCAAAATCCCCAATACAAATTTTTAAAGTCACTTCATTTGAGTATTGGAGTGACAGGCTTGCTTTAATACTATTTACCCAATAAAGATGTTAAAACTATGCTACTGTTAATGTGGATGACCGAATACACACAGCCTTCTAGTTTTTCCCCAATTGAATTTTATTGAGATTTTCAACATAACTTTAATAGAAAAAGTAAATAAAAAATAACAGGAAAAAACACAAGTTACTAAAAAATTATAGAAGGAGACTGCAGCATGGTATGGAGTAAAAGGATTTGCATCAGTATCGAAACACCAGAAAGATGATATTTGGACTATTCATGGTTCTACATTGTTGTGGGAGGTTAGTAAAGTAAAGGTACCGTCACACATAAGGAGATCGCTAGCAGTTTCCGTGACGCAGTAGCGATCACGTTAGCGATCTCGTTATGTGTGACATCTACCAGCGATCAGGCCCCTGCTGTGAGATCGCAAGTCGTTGCAGACTGGTCCAGGCCATTTTCTTCAAAGGCGATGTCCTGCTGGGCAGGACACATCGCTGTATTTGGCACTGTGTGACAGGGTCACAGTGACTGCTGAGATCGTTATACAGGTCGCTACTGCGACCTGTATCGGTCCTGCATCGTTGGTAAGGTCTGACTGTGTGACATCTCACCAGCGACCTCCCAGTGACTTACCAGCGATCCCTATCAGATCTCATCGTTTTCGGGATCGCTGGCAAGTCTGTGTGTGTGACTGGGCCTTAAGGCCGGGGGGCCAGAGAACAAAATGTGTAAACCCACTAAACAATACTGATCAATGACTGCAGGTTATCTCCAAACTCAATAGAGATCCCAGAGCCCTCCCTCTAAATAATTACAAACTCAGACTAGACGCCCCAAGATACATTTTAATTACAATCGCTACACACTCCAGTATTTGTTAATTGCCATGGCATGTTCACACTGCATCTTTTTCTGGAGGTCAGAAACCAGACACTTCAGGAATTGCTCCATTTCTCTGGCATTTTCTCATGGTTTTGCTATCTTGAGCATTCTATTGTCATTTCCTGAAACTCTATCAGTGATTTTTCCCACTGGTGTTCTTGACGTTTTTGGGCATCTTGTCACTGGCATTTTTCTGACAATTTCTGAAATCCATTAAGTCATGAATAAACCGCTCGAGGTGGGGGAGGGTAAAAAGAAAAGAAATCAAACCAAAACAGCAGATTACATTTACAAATTTACTTTAATGTACTTACAGAAGAGGAGTAACTAAAACAAATGCCATCTCCCATATTTCCATACATGTTAATACTAACTAAACTATGGGAGTATACATTTTGTAAGCCCTATAGACAATTTTTTTTATTTCAGTTAGTCTGCCTTTTTATTTTGGCTCTAATTCCCATGGATTAGGTAATGGAATAGGGTCTCTTTCCAGCATGAATCATCTGATGTTTTATAAGTTGCGAATTTCGGGTAAAAGACTTCCCACACTCGCAACACAAAAATGGTTTCTCTCCTGTGTGTGTCCTCTGATGTCTAACCAGTACAGAGCTATTGGTGAAAAATTTCCCACATTCTGTACAGGAGTACGGCTTCTCCCCAGTGTGGATTCTCTGATGGGAAATAAGATTGGGGCTACTTCTAAAACATTTCCCACACACAGAACAAGAGTAAGGCTTTTCCCCGGTGTGAACTCGCTGGTGCAGTGTAAGGTTTGTGCTGCTTGTGAAACATTTTCCACACTCGGCACAAACAAAAGGTTTTTCACCTGTATGAGTCCTCCGATGCTTGATAAGTGAAGCCTTCTGGTTGAACGACTTCCCGCAGTCGGAACACACAAAAGGCTTCTCCCCTGTGTGAATTCGCTGATGAGTGATGAGATGGGCGCTGACAGAGAAACCTTTGCCACAGTCTGAACAAGAGAATGGTTTCTCCCCTGTGTGAATCCTTTGGTGCCTAACATACATAGAATTCTTGGCAAAGGTTTTTCCACAGTCAGAACATATTATTGACTGTGCCTCTGTATGAGCCCTTTGATGTTTCAGCATATCGGCATTTCTTGAAAAACATTTTTCACATTCCGAACATTTGTAACTTTTCTCTTTGGTGTTTTTTGATTGTCCAGTTATGGAGTATGACTTGGTATAACACCTTCTATTGTTTTCTTTCGCTGTAGCAGTGGAATTCCCATGTGCTCTTGGTGAATCGCTATCTTCTCCACTACATTCATCAGTATAGGGTACCAAATAATCTATCTGTGTATAGGTCTCAGTTTCTGTGGAGTTCACTTCAAGACAAGAAACAGATTCCTGCTTAATATGTGCAGATGGATATTGCTGAGTGTGACCTATAGTAGACATTTCTGTACCTGTGAAATTTTCTCCCTGAAATACAACTGACTCCTCCTTAATATGAGGGTCATAATACTGTAGGGTATGATCGGCAACTGTACACATTTTAGAGCCTTTATATAACTTGGATTCTTTTTTAATACTATTAGATAAACTCTGTGCCTGACTGGTGGGAGAAACCAATTCTTCTTTAATATGAAGTGCCTCCTGGTTAAGCTTGAGCTTTGTAGGCGAACAGCAATCAATGTCTATGAGAATATTGTCTTCAGAGACGTTGCCATCCTCAGTGTGATCATTTGTATCTTTCATTGACGGGCACGCTAGTACATTAGTCTCTATATCAATGCCTTCTTTACAAACCACAGATTCTTTCTTAATCTCATTAGAAACATGGTTAGTTTGGAAACCTAGGGATCCTAAAAGAACACAAAAAAACAATAAATACATATATTACATAAAGAATATTGTTATGTACTATACCAGGGTATGTAGGTAGGTCTTATAGCTGTATTAGCATGGCTGCATTGTGCTCAGCAACAAACTTTTAGTCACATCTCAGAGAAAAGTAGAAAAAAATAACCTCAAAATGGATATAGAAAAGGAGTGTGAAAATGCCAGAAAAAAGTAAATATACAAAAAGACTGACCCACACATCCAACAAGTGTGAACAGGTGCTAGCTGATAACACATTATAACTACAAAACATATATAGCTGAACACTAAAATGCTAACAATGAATAAGGGAACTCTGGTATTGCCTAACCATGCTATGTTCACTCCCCTTTATAGCTGGAATCTAGCTGCCCCGACATGAAGGTTTGTAACCCAGATAGTGGCATTTCAGGTTAGGTTCCCGGTATTACCATGCCGTGGTGATGAGGCTCACATGCATTGGCCAATACATAAGCTAAATATCTCTCTTTTTTCAAATATCACTCTAGCAGTAATGTAATACCAGAGTTCCCATATTCATTAATAGCATTTTACTGTGCAGCTGTATATGTTTTGCAGTTATAATGTAATTTCAGTAAGCACCTGTTGGTGTGCGGGTCAGGTTTTTTTGTATATTTATAGTGCTTCTCTTTCTCATTGAGCACTCCGCCCTATGACCAGGCTGTGTTCACTCCCCTTTATAGCTGGAATCTAGCTGCCCAGACATGGAGGATTTTAACCCAGATAGTGGCATTTCAGGTTAGGTTTCCAGTATACAGAGATTACCTTGCCATGGTGATCGAGCTCACATGCATTGGCCAATAAATAAGCTAAATATTTTTTTTTTTTCAAATATTCCTATAGCAGTAATGCAATACCAGAGCTCCCTTATTCATTGTTAGTATTTTAGTGTGCAGCTGTATATGTTTTGTAGGAAAAGAAAAAAAGTAGCAAACTGGGGTCCACTATGTAAATTGTAGTTCTTCTCAGAAGGTAATTATCTAATAAGAATAATGCTCTGTAGAATGATAACATTTTCAGAAGTTAACACTTATTTTGTGTATTTATCTTCATGCCCAACTCTTTACCTTTCAAGCACATATAAATGGCAAAAAAATTATATATTATATCCTTTTACCTGAAGGGGGAATTTGTTGGTGAACCTCCATTACATGGTCACTGGTAACGTTGAAATGACCTAAATACTTCCAGACCTGCAGAAACAAGATGGCGACATCCTTACACATTGTAGAAAGCTCACACATAATGATACAGTGATCATCTGGACACTTCTATTGGTTTCCGTGCCCCAGCAGCACTCACCTCTCCAGTGAGCAGATGAATGATCCTGTTGGTGAGTTCTAGGATCTTCCGATCATTAGTTCCCTCTGGTATGAAAGTATGGGGTGATGGCACCATGATAGGTGTCTGGGTCCTTCTCAATTCTTCTGCAGCACTGGGTATCACAAGGTCTCCAGATTTCTTTACAACCGTATAATCCTATAAATAAAAGAGTTTTAATGACATTAAATGCAAAAGAAATTGTGGTCTTGGCAGTATCGTATAAACTCATTACCAAAATAACAATGGTTCTTTAGTATATTACTGCTGAGCCCGCCTCTGCCCTTGTGTGAAGTCCAAGTGACAAAAGGTGGCTTCAGCATCCAATTATAATTATCGACTTGCTTTATTATGTTACAGGGAACCAAACATGGAATCATGTGCATAACCCGCCCGGATTTTATCACCAGAAGTCTAACGGTCAGTCAAAAAGATGATGACTTTTTAAACTTCACAAACTTGGATTTCAAAGGCTAAACATCAGAGCTGCCCACTAATGGTATATACAGACTGATAGTGCCAGTACTGCACTGGCTTTACCTTATGTACGAAAATCCTGATGTTTGGTTCCCTGTAACACAAATGCAATGACAGCAGCATTGATCGAACCCCTAAAGCTTGTCAAAACACAGACATATATCATAGGTCGAAACGTTACTACTGCTGGTTATGGTGATGTCATAATGAAGCAAGATGATCATTACTGGATGTTGAAGCCACTTTTATCCACTTGGATTTTGGCTGGGTATAATCCTACATTTGGCGTTCATTCATCCTCAAGGTATTGGAATCATTTCTCATGTCCAGGGGCAGATGGGGTGCTGACGTTTCTTCAACCACAGGTTTTCACCAAAGCATGGAGTTCCAGCAAGTCACTGCTGGTCATAACTGTTGCCATGTGTATGCGCCCTAACAGCAGCAATGGCGGAGTGGTGCGATTAAATAAAGAAAAGAGGACAAGCCAAGAGGACACCGGAGAAGGAATAAATGCCGAGGACTCGGCCCACCACTGATGCACACATCAAAGTGCAGTGCATTTCTGCAACTTTGATTAAAGATATTTCTGTAACCAAACATCCGATATTTCAACTAAATGTAAGCTTAGATTCTGCCTTTATTTCATACTGCAAAAGCCTGGTGGTTGCTTCTCTTTAAGTATCCAAAACTTTTAGAGTTGACTAGAACTCATACATTAGGCCCTCACCTCTCCGGTCAGCAGGTGAACCACTTCCAAGGTAATGTTTATTATATTCTCGCTTGCGGGACCCTGATCCACGTCCATCATTGGCCATGCAGGACTCTCTGATGTAACAGCAGATAGAAATTATGTCCTAGCATTGGACCAAAAGGAAGCAAAACATGTTATATGTCTATACGTAGCAGTAAATAATATAGTATGTGAAGCTGAGCACTCCAACATTATACATCACAACACAATGTAGTATACAATTATTATACTCTTTACGCTGTATTATATTATGGCACTAGAAAATATCCTATTAAAATAAGCAGACAAGCAGCTTCTAGGACTATTTATACATGATACCTGCAAAGACTCCACATTCTATTCTTCATGCCACCACATATTCTACTGTGGACGTACTAATGAAGGGAATTTTGTTTACTTACCGTAAATTCCTTTTCTTCTAGCTCCAATTGGGAGACCCAGACAATTGGGTGTATAGCTATTGCCTCTGGAGGCCACACAAAGTATTACACTTAAAAGTGTAAGGCCCCTCCCCTTCTGGCTATACACCCCCAGTGGGATCACTGGCTCACCAGTTTTAGTGCCAAAGCAAGAAGGAGGAAAGCCAATAACTGGTTTAAAGACCAATTCAATCCGAGGAAACATCGGAGAACTGAACCATACCACATGAACAACATGTGTACCCGAAAAAACAGAAAAACCCCGAGAAAACAGGGCGGGTGCTGGGTCTCCCAATTGGAGCTAGAAGAAAAGGAATTTACGGTAAGTAAACAAAATTCCCTTCTTCTTTGTCGCTCCATTGGGAGACCCAGACAATTGGGATGTCCAAAAGCAATCCCTGGGTGGGTAAAAGAATACCTCATGATAGGGCCGTCAAACGGCTCTCTCCTACAGGTGGCCAACCGCCGCCTGAATGACTTATCTACCTAGGCTGGCGTCTGCCGAAGCGTAGGTATGCATCTGATAATGCTTGGTAAAAGTAAGTAGACTCGACCAGGTGGGTGCCTGACACACCTGCTGAGCCGTAGCCTGGTGCCGTAATGCCCAGGATGCGCCCACGGCTCTGGTAGAATGGGCCTTCGGCCTTGAGAGAACCAGAAGCCCAGTAGAACTGTAGGTTTCAAGAATTGGTGCCTCGAGCCCCCGAGCAAGGGTGGATCTGGAAGCTTGCGACTGTTTACGCCGACCAGCGACAAGGACAAAGAGTGCATCCGGGTGGCGCAGGAGCGCCATGCGGGAAGTAGAACCTGAGTGCTCTCACCAGAACCAACAGATGCAAATCTTTCTGAAATTGATGGACTGGGCGAGGACACAAAGAAGGTGAGGTGATATCCTGATTGATATGAAAATGGGATACCACCTTAGGGAGAAATTCCGGAACCGGACGCAGAACTATCCTGTCCTGGTGAAGGACCAGGAAGGGAGTTTGTATGAGAGCGTTGCTAGCTCGGAAACTCTCCTAAGAGACGAGACCGTTACTAGAAGGCCACTTCCCGTGAAAAACGGGAAGGGAGACATCCTTCAAAGGCTCGAAAGGCGGCATCTGGAGAGCAATTAGAACCTTGTTCAGATCTCAGGGCTCTAACGGCCGCTTGTACGGAGTGCTGAGAAGACAAACTCCCCGTAGGAACGTGCGTACCTGAGGAAGTCGTCGTTTCTGAAAAAATACAGATAGCGCTGAGACTTGTCCCTAAAGGGAACTGAGCGACAACCCATTTTCCTACCTAGATTGCAGGAAGGAAGGAAACATAGACGATGCAACCGGCCAGGGAGAAACACCCTGCGCCGAGCACCGAGATAAGAACATCTTCCACGTCCTGTGGTCAATCTTGGCGGACGTTGGTATGCTAGCCTGTCTCATGGTGGCAACCACGTCCTGAGGTAATCCTGACGACACTAGGTTCCAGGACTCAATGCCACACCATCCGGTTGAGGGCCGTAGAATCCAAATGGAAGAATGGCCCTTGAGACAGCCAGTCTGATTGGTCTGGTAGTGCCCCTGGTTAGCCTACCGTGAGGCACCACAAAACCGAGTACCACACATCCTCGGCCAATTTGTAGCGACGAGGATGGTGCGGCCGCAGTCGGTCTTGATCTAGCGCAGTACTCTGGGCAACAATGCCAGAGGTGGCACCTAAGGTAGCTGGAACTGCGACCAATGCTGAACTAAGGCGTTTGCCGCCAGAGCTCGATGATTGTGAAACCGTGCCATGAAGCTGGCACATTGTTGTTGTGCCGTGACGCCATTAGATCGACGTCCGGCCTCTGTCAGCGGCGCCAGATCTCCTGAAACCCGTCCGGGTGAGGAGACCATACTCTTTCGGCCACACCTCAGCGACTTAGGAAGTCAGCTTCCTAGTTTCCACACTTGGGATGAATTGTGGATATGGTGGATGCCGTGTCTTCCACCCACATCAGAACCTGCCGGACTTCCTGGAAGGCTTGCCGGTTGCGCGTTCTTCCTTGGTGGTTGATGTATGCCACCGCTGTGGAGCTGTCCGACTGAAGTCGGATATGCTTGCTTTTCAGCCGCTGTTGGAAGGATTGTAGGGCAAGATACACTGCTCTGTGTTCAAGAACATTGATCTGAAGAGTGGACTCTTGCTGAGTCCACATACCCTGAGCGCTGTAGTGGAGAAAAACTGCTCCCCACCCTGATAGACTCGCGTCTGTCGTAACTATCGCCCAGGACGGGGATAGGAAGGACCTTCTTTTTGACCAAGAGGTGAGAAGAAGCCACCACCGTAGAGATTCCTTGGCCGCCTGAGAAGAACGACGACTCTGTTGAGGGACGTCGACTCCTCGTCCCATTGGCGGAGAATGTCCCATTGTAGTGGACGCAGTAAAACTGCGCGAAAGGAACTGCCTCCATTGCTACCATCTTACGTAGGAAGTGCATGAGGCGTGTCAATGTGTGCGACTGGTTCTTAAAGAAGAGCTTGCGGCCCGTAGTGAATGCTGTTTGTCTAGCGGCAGCTTCACTATCGCTGAGAGAGTAAGAAACTCTATGCCTAGATATGTTATCGATAGGGTCGGGGTCGGATCTGACTTTAAAAAGTTGATGATCCACCCAAAACTCTAGAGAGTCTCCAGCGCAACGTTCGGGCAGTGTTGGCATGTTTCCTAAGAGAGTGCCTTGACAAGTAGATCGTCTAAATACGGGACCACAGAGTGACCCTGAGAGTGCAGGACTGTGACTACTGCTGCCCTGACCTTGGCGAAGACCAGTTGGACTGTCGCTAGCCGGAAGGTAGAGCTACGAACAGAGGGTGTTCGTCTCCTATAACGAAGCGTAGAAACGCTAGTGCTCTGGATCAATCGGCACGTGTGGATAAGCATCCTTGATGCCTAATGATGCTAGGAAATATCCTTGGGACCTTGAGGCGATGACATGGCGGAGGGATTCTATCCGGAACCGCCTGGTGTCCACGAGCTTGCTGAGCATTTTTAGATCCAGAACGGGACGGAACGGCCCGTTGTTATAGGTACCGCAAAGAATTTGGGGTAAAAACCGTGACCTTGTTCCTGAAGAGGAACGGGGGTCATCACTCTTTCTGCCTATAGAGTGCACCCTGTTTGCAGAAGAGCAGCGGCCCGGCCGGGAGGTGGAGAAATTCTGAAGAATCGAGTTGGAGGACGAGAAGTGAGCTCTATCCTGTACCCGTGAGACAGAATGTCTCACACTCAATGGTCATTGACCTATGGCAGCTAAATATCGCCAAGGCGGGAGAGCCTGCTACGGACCGAGGCCGCAAGTCATGAGGAAGCCGCCTTGGAAGCGGGTTTTCCGACTGTTGCTTTTTTGGGCGAGACTGAGCCCGCTAAGAATCTTAGCTCCTCTGATCCTTTTGAGTCCACCTTGGACGAGGAAAAATGGGACCTGCCCGAGCCTCGAAAAGGCCGAAAACCCCGACTGCCTCTTGCTCTGTTGGGGTTTGTTGTGTCCGGGCTGAGGAAAGGATGAATCCTTACCCCTGGACTGTTTGATGGTTACATCCAACGCTCACCAAACAGTCGGTCAGCAGAAAAAGGCAACTGGTTAGGCAACCTTTTTTGGAAGCAGAATCTGCCTTCCATTCACTTAACGAGCAGACCAGGCTCTGCTTAAAAACACGGAGTAGCGGAGGCTACCGCCGCACGGTTCGCAGAGTCCAGGACAACCTGAATCGCGTAAGAAACAAATGCAGACATTTGAGAGGTTAAGGATGCCACCTGCGGCACAGATGTACGTGTAACCGTGTCAATCTGTGTAAGACAAGCTGAAATAGCTTGGAGTGCCCCAAGGGAGAGAATGCCGGAGCCAACGGTGCGCCGACAGCCTCATAGATGGCTTTCGACCAGAGATCCATCTGTCTGTCAGTGGCATCTTTGAGTTTGCAGTTCCATCTCCCACTGCAACTATGGATCTAGCTACAAGCCTGGAGATTGGAGGATGCCGCTCGGGACATTGGGTCCAGTCCTTGACCAAGTCAGGGGACAGGGATAGCGTGTATCCTAAGCCGTTTGGAGAAGCGCATATCTGGATAAGCGTGGTGTTCCTGGACTGCCTCTCTGAAGGCAGAGTGGTCCAGAAAAATACATGAAGCTGACTCCTCCACTGGAGGAGTTGTGAGAAATAACCCACATTCTATAGATGGACGCTATAAGATTATTTACTATGGCGTCACAATCAGGTGTATCCAGATTGAGAGCGGTCTCAGGATCAGAATCCTGAGCCGCTACTTCCGCCTCATTACACAGCGAGTCCTTCTGTTAGGACCCTGATGAAACCGAGGCCGCTCATAGCGAGCCCACTTAGGCTGTCTGGGACTGACGTCCGTGCAGAGCCGTGACTCTGGGATGCGTGTGACATTCCCGGAGCTGTTAGTTATTCACACTGAGGGGGGCCATGGATCAATGATTCAACAGTGCCCATCTTGTGAGAGACATGTCCGGACTGCTAGGCTTCTAGTATCATAGCCATAGTCTCAGAAAAACTGTCAGTAAATACTGCAGACACCGTCCTCATCCCCTGGCCATTAGTGCATACAATGGGAGTCTATGTACCTGCCGGCCGTATAGCCGTACATGCTGTACCAGCTGTATAGAAAAACATGTGGTTCTGCACCTTTGTTTTACACAGAGAATATGCTGATAACTCCTCCGCATAATCCAGGAGGGTATATACAACGTGCGACCAAACAGTGCAATGTATATAGTACAAGCATATCTATAAGTGCACTTCTGCACTAGTGGGGTTAGCACCACAGGTGCTGCTTAACGCCTGTTACAGCGATTGTGTGACTATCAGAATGCCAGGGTCTTCCACACTTGTCTCTGTATCGTACAGAAACTGACACTAATGGCTGCCGGTGTCCTTGTAGAGAAGGAAGCCGTGGGCGTGCCTGAGAAAGTGCGGGAATTGCACACAGTGAGAGGGGTGGAGTATGCAAAACATACTCCAGCTCTCAGCTCTGCTCTTGCAGCGTCACGCCCCTACCCTGACTGTCAGGGCTGTGGGCGGTAACGAAGGGAGACTAGGCCCAGAAGCCGGGGACTCGAGTTAACAGCGCGGCCGCCGTAAAAGCGCGGGCCGCGCTGAAGTCCCCGGCGCACCACAAGTGCCAGCCGCGCCGCAGTCCCAGCGGCCGGCGCGACCGCCCTAGAAGTGGCCAGCGTCCCGCCCCTCTCCTGACTGGCAGGTCTGGGGGCGGGAACGAACTAAAGCAGGCCGCAAAAGCCGGGGACTCGAGTTATCAGCGCGGCCGCCGTAAAAGCGCGGGCCGCGCTGAAGTCCCCGGCGCACTACAAGTGCCAGCCGCGCCGCTGTTCCAGCGGCCGGCGCGCCCGAGTCCTAGACGTGGGCAGCGTCCCGCCCCTCTCCTGACTGGCAGGTCTGGGGGCGGGAACGAACGGAAGCAGGCCGCAAAAGCCGGGGACTGTAGTTATCAGCGCGGCCGCCGTAAAAGCGCAGGCCGCGCTGAAGTCCCCGGCGCACTACAAGTGCCAGCCGTGCCGCAGTCCCAGCGGCCGGCGCGGCCGAGTCCCATAAGTGTGCCTGCTTCAGCTAAGCTGAATGAGGCTATGGCACAGGCGCCGCAGCGCTGATGTCCCCCGGCGCACTACAACACCCAGCATGCTGCGGTGTGAGCGCCAAATGCACGGGGACACAGAGTACCTTGAGGAAGCAGGGCCATGTCCCTGATGTACTCCGCTCCATCCAGCATCTTCTCCAGGGGCTGTAGATGGAGCACGGTCTCAGTGCCTGGAGACCGGTAAATCCCACTTCACCCAGAGCCCTGTAAAAAGGGATGGGGAAGGAATCAGCATGTGGGCTCCTGCCGCCGTACCCGCAATGGGTACCTCAACCTTACAAACACCTCCGACATACAGTGGGGTGAGAAGGGAGCATGCTGGGGACACTATATGTGTCCTCTTTTCTTCCATCCGACATAGTCAGCAGCTGCTGCTGACTAAAAAGTGGAGCTATGCGTGGATGTGTTGCCTCCTTCGCACAAAGCACAAAACTGGTGAGCCAGTGATCCCACTGGGGGTGTATAGCCAGAAGGGGAGGGGCCTTACACTTTTAAGTGTAATACTTTGTGTGGCCTCCAGAGGCAATAGC
This sequence comes from Anomaloglossus baeobatrachus, assembly GCF_048569485.1. Classification (NCBI taxonomy): domain Eukaryota; kingdom Metazoa; phylum Chordata; class Amphibia; order Anura; family Aromobatidae; genus Anomaloglossus; species Anomaloglossus baeobatrachus. Next base: position 266,292,929 of record NC_134357.1, on the reverse strand, counting down.
TATACACCCAATTGTCTGGGTCTCCCAATGGAGCGACAAAGAAATATATATATATATATTACGATCCACAAGGTAGAGATGAACAGGTCGCACTCCAATGGTCAAATAAAGAATTTCTTTTATTCCACGATCACATCAGGGTACAGGTAGTGAGGGAGGATGAGGGGGTGCCACGTCGGACGACGGCAGCCGTTTCGCAAGTAACCTTGCTTCTACGGGTCCAGTGCATGCAAAGGTGCTGCATCCGCCCTTAAATAACAGGTGAAACAGATGCAGCGTCCTTGCGTGAGTGTAGTGCCAATTAAAAACATATACCAGCTGTACAAACATCAGATTCACATAGAAACTTATTATATATCAATTACAGAATGGATTATAAAGTTTCATTATGTACATGGGTAAGGTTAGAGTAAAGAATTGATTTAAATACAATGCTCATTATAGTCTATCAAAAGACATCGCAAAATACAATATGCAAAGCAGGCTTAAGGAAGAAAAAAAAAAAAAAAACCAGCATTATAAGAACACTGACAAGTCATTTTTATCATTAAGGCCAAGGGGACCGAGAGCATTTAAGTCTATAATCAGTCTTGATTCTTTTCTAAGTAAAGAACGATGCATATCACCACCTGTGGGACAGGGATTAATTTTTATTATGCCTGCAAATTTTAAAAGGCGTGGATTACCTCCATGATATTCCTGCATGTGGGCAATTAAACGTGGAGAACCTATCCCAGAGGTTATAGACTTAAAATGCTCCCGAAAACGAACATATAAAGGCCGAATTGTTTTACCTATATAGTATCTTTGGCAAGGACAAAAAATAACATATACCAAGTAGTTAGATTTACAAGTAATCAGATCTTTTATTTTAAATAGCTCTGTACCAATTTTTAAAGTGTCTCCTATACAGTGATATTCACAAAAGGGGCAGCCACCGCACCTATAGTTTCCCTTGATTTTATTTCGATCCAACCACGTACCTAGTTTAGGGGTAGTAATACGATTATTAACAAGGATATCTCCTATGTTTTTACACCTCCTATATGAAATCAAAGGTCCCTCATGTGCCATTTCACAAAGATCCTTATCTTTATTAATTAAATGCCAATGTTTTTTGATGCTTGATTTTATTGCATCATACATAGAATTAAATTTAAAATTAAAAACGCATCTATTTATACTTTCAGTTTTCGTTTCTTTCAAGATGGTATCTATGTTTTTGTTTTTATTCTCACTTTTATTGTTAGGTTCTTTATTTTTATTCTTATTTTTATTCTTGGGATCATGATTCAAAGATTTGTCAAGGGCAGAATTGATGACTGATATCGGATATCCTCGTTCTAATAGACGTTTTTTTAGATCTAACGCTTGATGCAGAAAGGTCTCAGGATTATTGTGTACTCTTTTTAGGCGCAAAAATTGTCCATATGGAAGGGCTTTCTTCGTATGGGAGGGATGCGCACTATTAAAATGAAGCAGATTGTTCACTGCAGTAGGTTTTCTATATACCTGTCTGTCAATAATGCCATCAGATATATTGAGTGTAACATCCAAAAAATCTAGTTTTTGATTACCAAAAATATGCGTGAAATACATGTTATAGGAATTGTTATTATTTAAATATAACACAAAATTATCAAAATCTTGTGCAGAGCCATCCCATACGAAGAAGCCATCGTCCATATATCTGGCATATTTTTTAATATGTTTCAGATATGGATTTTTAGAACTATAAATAAAATCTTCTTCAAATGCTGCCAGATAAAGATTTGCAAAAGTACATGCTGCGGGGGTACCCATCGCGGTACCCCCGCATTGTAAGTACCATTGATCGTCAAATTTAAATGCATTATGGTGCAGAACAAAATCCAAAGCCTCTGTAATGAAGTCCACTAGCATTGGATTCTGATCAAAATTCATCAGGACTCTCTTGATAGTCTGCACACCCTGATCCTGTGGGATTCGGGTGTACAGACTCTCAATGTCCAAAGAGGCAAGGGAGAAACCTTTCTGCCATTGAAAATTGTCAAGCATTTTAATTAGATCTCCTGTGTCTTTTAAGAATGAGGGGATGCGGGTCAGTAATGGTTTAAGTAACCATTCTAGGTAGTGAGATAAGGGCTCTGTCACTGAACCTATTCCTGCCATAATGGGGCGGCCAGGGGGGGAGGCACTGTTCTTATGAATCTTTGGCAAATAATACCAATAAGGTTTTTTCGGAAAAAGAGGAAGTAATTTTTCAGCAGTTTTTTTAGATATAGTGCCTAAACTTACATATTTATGTAGAAGGCTTCTAAGTTTTTTGACAAAAGACCCAGTTGGATCATTAGATAATTTCTGGTATACTCTTGTATCTTGAAGTTGCCTCATCGGCCTTTATATGTTCGTTTTCGGGAGCATTTTAAGTCTATAACCTCTGGGATAGGTTCTCCACGTTTAATTGCCCACATGCAGGAATATCATGGAGGTAATCCACGCCTTTTAAAATTTGCAGGCATAATATAAATTAATCCCTGTCCCACAGGTGGTGATATGCATCGTTCTTTACTTAGAAAAGAATCAAGACTGATTATAGACTTAAATGCTCTCGGTCCCCTTGGCCTTAATGATAAAAATGACTTGTCAGTGTTCTTATAATGCTGGTTTTTTTTTTTTTTTCTTCCTTAAGCCTGCTTTGCATATTGTATTTTGCGATGTCTTTTGATAGACTATAATGAGCATTGTATTTAAATCAATTCTTTACTCTAACCTTACCCATGTACATAATGAAACTTTATAATCCATTCTGTAATTGATATATAATAAGTTTCTATGTGAATCTGATGTTTGTACAGCTGGTATATGTTTTTAATTGGCACTACACTCACGCAAGGACGCTGCATCTGTTTCACCTGTTATTTAAGGGCGGATGCAGCACCTTTGCATGCACTGGACCCGTAGAAGCAAGGTTACTTGCGAAACGGCTGCCGTCGTCCGACGTGGCACCCCCTCATCCTCCCTCACTACCTGTACCCTGATGTGATCGTGGAATAAAAGAAATTCTTTATTTGACCATTGGAGTGCGACCTGTTCATCTCTACCTTGTGGATCTTGTATCGTCTTTGCTTTGGGACACGCACCCAGGTCTCCACCTGCACGGAAGCGCAGCTTTGTCAGCCTCAAAGGGGATCAGCGGTGCCCGGTATCCTCCACCCAGCTTTATGGAATTTGGACTTCTTCTAATACCGTGAGTGCACGTTTTTCTTCCCTTGGCTTTATTGCTAGAATGGCAGACACATCTATGGACACAAACGAAAATGGTATACTTGCAGGGAGGGAGGACGCTGCCACGTTTTTTACCAGCTGTAACGATAAAGTGAACATAGAAATCATGGGCACTAAGAGTTTAGAGTTTAAAATTTTCAACTTGGCTGAAAAGGAGACCAGCTTGTTTTGGACAGTACAGTCATTAAAATCCTATCAGGAAAGTGGACGAGTCCCTAGAGGTCTACGCATCTCAAAAAATATATCCTTCTATCAGGATGATCTACTTTTTAAAAAAGAGTGGGACAATATACAGCAAGAATGCTCATTGCGCTTTCTGGACATTGTGCTCAAGAAAAATCAAGAGGAACATCTTAAAATTACCAATGAATTATTGAAATTGAGACAAGAAATGGAAAGTCGCATTTCAAAAGAAGCATGGTGCACTTTCCTATCAAGGTTAGACAAAAAACTTTTACCATACCAAACTTTAATTAAAGAAAATAAAAAAGAAAAATTTATCAGAGACAAGTTAGATTATGAAAACAACCAGATCTTTTCCTGGAAGAAATCTTCTACACCTGGGAATAAAAAATTCTTTCAGAGATATCAGAAAAAACACACATCAAAAACCGCCAGGAAAAATGCCTGGACTACAGACTCTGACTCGAGTGGAGCTGAAGATTTAGCACCTGCAAAAAAATTTAAAACACCTGCTGCTGCACAAGCTTCTACATCTGATAATCCCCCTTTAGAAGATCTACAAGGAGAGGAGGCAGACGGAGATGCAGGAAAAAAACCGACCCCAGGAAAACGCAAGAGCGTCTCCTGGAGGGATTAACACCTCCATGCCATGAACGTGAAACTATGGTGTCAGAGACATTTCTGGACAGTATGGTGTCAGAGACATTTTCTGTAACAAATATGGAAAATATTCCTTCTTGTTCAGTGGATAATATTATGCCATGCTTGCGTAAAATATATAATCTCACCCCACTGATATTAACACCTGATATGTCATCCGTATTGGAAAAGGGTCTGAATTACTGTATACCAGAGTCATTTGATGTAACTGATTTTCAGATCGATTTATTTAAAGGCTGTAGGAAATTACATCTAAAAAAATTTTATAGTCAAAAGAAAAGTCAACTTACGTCTGAAATAACTGACTTACAGTGTGAAATAGGCCCGCTTGGCTTTTTTGGTATGAATAATGAATATACCGCTATCGAAAAAGATGCGTCGCTACTCCTAAGCATAGCGGACCCCAGTCACACTGAACTCAGTTTTCCAGGAATTGCAGATATCCAAATGAATCCTGCATCTAGATCTGCGTTTTTTAATAAAGGGATAAAATCCACCTTTTGCCCCCCACTTACCCCCGGAAACAATATAGACTTGTTTCAGGAGTTGGTAATAAAAGATATACAAGCTCTAAAATACCCTTCTCCTCTCCAGAATCTCACCCAGGGAGAAGCCACGGCACTTAAAATCCTGCAGTCACAAAAAGATATTATCATTCGCAGAGCGGACAAAGGGGGCGCCACTGTTCTACTAACAAAAGAAGCCTATGTACATGAGGCCAATAGGCAACTTCAAGATACAAGAGTATACCAGAAATTATCTAATGATCCAACTGGGTCTTTTGTCAAAAAACTTAGAAGCCTTCTACATAAATATGTAAGTTTAGGCACTATATCTAAAAAAACTGCTGAAAAATTACTTCCTCTTTTTCCGAAAAAACCTTATTGGTATTATTTGCCAAAGATTCATAAGAACAGTGCCTCCCCCCCTGGCCGCCCCATTGTGGCAGGAATAGGTTCAGTGACAGAGCCCTTATCTCACTACCTAGAATGGTTACTTAAACCATTACTGACCCGCATCCCCTCATTATTAAAAGACACAGGAGATCTAATTAAAATGCTTGACAATTTTCAATGGCAGAAAGGTTTCTCCCTTGCCTCTTTGGACATTGAGAGTCTGTACACCCGAATCCCACAGGATCAGGGTGTGCAGACTATCAAGAGAGTCCTGATGAATTTTGATCAGAATCCAATGCTAGTGGACTTCATTACAGAGGCTTTGGATTTTGTTCTGCACCATAATGCATTTAAATTTGACGATCAATGGTACTTACAATGCGGGGGTACCGCGATGGGTACCCCCGCAGCATGTACTTTTGCAAATCTTTATCTGGCAGCATTTGAAGAAGATTTTATTTATAGTTCTAAAAATCCATATCTGAAACATATTAAAAAATATGCCAGATATATGGACGATGGCTTCTTCGTATGGGATGGCTCTGCACAAGATTTTGATAATTTTGTGTTATATTTAAATAATAACAATTCCTATAACATGTATTTCACGCATATTTTTGGTAATCAAAAACTAGATTTTTTGGATGTTACACTCAATATATCTGATGGCATTATTGACAGACAGGTATATAGAAAACCTACTGCAGTGAACAATCTGCTTCATTTTAATAGTGCGCATCCCTCCCATACGAAGAAAGCCCTTCCATATGGACAATTTTTGCGCCTAAAAAGAGTACACAATAATCCTGAGACCTTTCTGCATCAAGCGTTAGATCTAAAAAAAACGTCTATTAGAACGAGGATATCCGATATCAGTCATCAATTCTGCCCTTGACAAATCTTTGAATCATGATCCCAAGAATAAAAATAAGAATAAAAATAAAGAACCTAACAATAAAAGTGAGAATAAAAACAAAAACATAGATACCATCTTGAAAGAAACGAAAACTGAAAGTATAAATAGATGCGTTTTTAATTTTAAATTTAATTCTATGTATGATGCAATAAAATCAAGCATCAAAAAACATTGGCATTTAATTAATAAAGATAAGGATCTTTGTGAAATGGCACATGAGGGACCTTTGATTTCATATAGGAGGTGTAAAAACATAGGAGATATCCTTGTTAATAATCGTATTACTACCCCTAAACTAGGTACGTGGTTGGATCGAAATAAAATCAAGGGAAACTATAGGTGCGGTGGCTGCCCCTTTTGTGAATATCACTGTATAGGAGACACTTTAAAAATTGGTACAGAGCTATTTAAAATAAAAGATCTGATTACTTGTAAATCTAACTACTTGGTATATGTTATTTTTTGTCCTTGCCAAAGATACTATATAGGTAAAACAATTCGGCCTTTATATGTTCGTTTTCGGGAGCATTTTAAGTCTATAACCTCTGGGATAGGTTCTCCACGTTTAATTGCCCACATGCAGGAATATCATGGAGGTAATCCACGCCTTTTAAAATTTGCAGGCATAATAAAAATTAATCCCTGTCCCACAGGTGGTGATATGCATCGTTCTTTACTTAGAAAAGAATCAAGACTGATTATAGACTTAAATGCTCTCGGTCCCCTTGGCCTTAATGATAAAAATGACTTGTCAGTGTTCTTATAATGCTGGTTTTTTTTTTTTTTTCTTCCTTAAGCCTGCTTTGCATATTGTATTTTGCGATGTCTTTTGATAGACTATAATGAGCATTGTATTTAAATCAATTCTTTACTCTAACCTTGAAACAACAAAGAGCCAGCACCAATGTGCACTAAGGCATCAAATATTCCAAACTGCATTATAAATTTTTTTTTTTTTTTTTTTTGAGATTTTTGGCAAAAAATTGCAATTTCTTGAGCTGCTTCGCCACGTCACGGCAAATCTCATTTGAAGCAGTCCTACACTAAAATATTTTTATAAAATGTGCCATGCGGCCTCACATATAAATAGCAGAACTGCTCTCAGCAGCACTCACCTGGTCTATTGCAGTCCCGTACCCATGACTGAGTCATGGCTATGGGCGGGACAGGTCCAAGCAAATGCTGCATGAAGTATATATATAGCCTGTGGACAAAGCCTGATGACCCAATGTGAACAGTCACCAAACGCCAAAATCTATACAGATGGAATACATCCCAAATTGGGGTGCATAGCAAGGTGGAGGTCAACCACCGACCAATTCAACAAAGAAACAACAAAGAGCCAGCACCAATGTGCACTAAGGCATCAAATATTCCAAACTGCATTATAAAAATTTTTTTTTTTTTGAGATTTTTGGCAAAAAATTGCAATTTCTTGAGCTGCTTCGCCACGTCACGGCAAATCTCATTTGAAGCAGTCCTACACTAAAATATTTTTATAAAATGTGCCATGCGGCCTCACATATAAATAGCAGAACTGCTCTCAGCAGCACTCACCTGGTCTATTGCAGTCCCGTACCCATGACTGAGTCATGGCTATGGGCGGGACAGGTCCAAGCAAATGCTGCATGCTATGCACCCCAATTTGGGATGTATTCCATCTGTATAGATTTTGGCGTTTGGTGACTGTTCACATTGGGTCATCAGGCTTTGTCCACAGGCTATATATACTTCATGCAGCATTTGCTTGGACCTGTCCCGCCCACAGCCATGACTCAGTCATGGGTACGGGACTGCAATAGACCAGGTGAGTGCTGCTGAGAGCAGTTCTGCTATTTATATGTGAGGCCGCATGGCACATTTTATAAAAATATTTTAGTGTAGGACTGCTTCAAATGAGATTTGCCGTGACGTGGCGAAGCAGCTCAAGAAATTGCAATTTTTTGCCAAAAATCTCAAAAAAATTTTTATAATGCAGTTTGGAATATTTGATGCCTTAGTGCACATTGGTGCTGGCTCTTTGTTGTTTCTTTACTCTAACCTTACCCATGTACATAATGAAACTTTATAATCCATTCTGTAATTGATATATAATAAGTTTCTATGTGAATCTGATGTTTGTACAGCTGGTATATGTTTTTAATTGGCACTACACTCACGCAAGGACGCTGCATCTGTTTCACCTGTTATTTAAGGGCGGATGCAGCACCTTTGCATGCACTGGACCCGTAGAAGCAAGGTTACTTGCGAAACGGCTGCCGTCGTCCGACGTGGCACCCCCTCATCCTCCCTCACTACCTGTACCCTGATGTGATCGTGGAATAAAAGAAATTCTTTATTTGACCATTGGAGTGCGACCTGTTCATCTCTACCTTGTGGATCTTGTATCGTCTTTGCTTTGGGACACGCACCCAGGTCTCCACCTGCACGGAAGCGCAGCTTTGTCAGCCTCAAAGGGGATCAGCGGTGCCCGGTATCCTCCACCCAGCTTTATATATATATATACAGTTAGGTCCAGAAATATTTGGACAGTGACACAAGTTTTGTTATTTTAGCTGTTTGCAAAAACATGTTCAGAAATACAATTATATATATAATATGGGCTGAAAGTGCACACTCCCAGCTGCAATATGAGAGTTTTCACATCCAAATCGGAGAAAGGGTTTAGGAATCATAGCTCTGTAATGCATAGCCTCCTCTTTTTCAAGGGACCAAAAGTAATTGGACAAGGGACTCTAAGGGCTGCAATTAACTCTGAAGGCGTCTCCCTCGTTAACCTGCAATCAATGAAGTAATTAAAAGGTCTGGGGTTGATTACAGGTGTGTGGTTTTGCATTTGGAAGCTGTTGCTGTGACCAGACAACATGCGGTCTAAGGAACTCTCAATTGAGGTGAAGCAGAACATCCTGAGGCTGAAAAAAAAGAAAAAATCCATCAGAGAGATAGCAGACATGCTTGGAGTAGCAAAATCAACAGTCGGGTACATTCTGAGAAAAAAGGAATTGACTGGTGAGCTTGGGAACTCAAAAAGGCCTGGGCGTCCACGGATGACAACAGTGGTGGATGATCGCCGCATACTTTCTTTGGTGAAGAAGAACCCGTTCACAACATCAACTGAAGTCCAGAACACTCTCAGTGAAGTAGGTGTATCTGTCTGTAAGTCAACAGTAAAGAGAAGACTCCATGAAAGTAAATACAAAGGGTTCACATCTAGATGCAAACCATTCATCAATTCCAAAAATAGACAGGCCAGAGTTAAATTTGCTGAAAAACACCTCATGAAGCCAGCTCAGTTCTGAAAAAGTATTCTATGGACAGATGAGACAAAGATCAACCTGTACCAGAATGATGGGATGAAAAAAGTTTGGAGAAGAAAGGGAATGGCACATGATCCAAGGCACACCACATCCTCTGTAAAACATGGTGGAGGCAACGTGGTGGCATGGGCATGCATGGCTTTCAATGGCACTGGGTCACTTGTGTTTATTGATGACATAACAGCAGACAAGAGTAGCCGGATGAATTCTGAAGTGTACCGGGATATACTTTCAGCCTAGATTCAGCCAAATGCCGCAAAGTTGATCGGACGGCGCTTCATAGTACAGATGGACAATGACCCCAAGCATACAGCCAAAGCTACCCAGGAGTTCATGAGTGCAAAAAAGTGGAACATTCTGCAATGGCCAAGTCAATCACCAGATCTTAACCCAATTGAGCATGCATTTCACTTGCTCAAATCCAGACTTAAGACGGAAAGACCCACAAACAAGCAAGACCTGAAGGCTGCGGCTGTAAAGGCCTGGCAAAGCATTAAGAAGGAGGAAACCCAGCGTTTGGTGATGTCCATGGGTTCCAGACTTAGGCTATGTGCCCACGCTACAGGATTTATCGCGGATTTGACGCGGATTTTGACGCGGATTTAGCGCGGATTTGCCGAAAATCTGCAGCACAGCTACTCCCCAGCCATTTCAATGGCATTTTGGAAATGCTGTGCCCATGCTGCGGATTTTTCCGCTGCGGATTTTGCCGCGGATTTTGATGCGGAACAAACTGCAGCATGTCAATTGTTTGGTGCGGATTTGGTGCGGATTTTCTGTTTTGAATGGGGAAAAAAAAAAAAATAAAATCCGCATCAAAATCCGCGGTAAATCCGCGGTAAATCCGCGGCAAATCCGCGGGTGCGGATTTGCCGCGAAAGTTGCGGATTTTCAGGCAAAAAAATCCGCAGGGACCTTTTACTGTGGACACATAGCCTTAAGGCAGTGATTGCCTCCAAAGGATTCGCAACAAAATATTGAAAATAAAAATATTTTGTTTGGGTTTGGTTTATTTGTCCAATTACTTTTGACCTCCTAAAATGTGGAGTGTTTGTAAAGAAATGTGTACAATTCCTACAATTTCTATCAGATATTTTTGTTCAAACCTTCAAATTAAACGTTACAATCTGCACTTGAATTCTGTTGTAGAGGTTTCATTTCAAATCCAATGTGGTGGCATGCAGAGCCCAACTCGCGAAAATTGTGTCACTGTCCAAATATTTCTGGACCTAACTGTATATACACACACATATATTTTTACTATATTATAAACTGTCATATTATGAAGTCTAAACTTAAAAGGGTAGTTAGTTTTGCTGAACAAAAATGGAGCAGGGATCTGTGGGAGCAATAAAAACAAAACCAAGTAACAAAGAGTTGGGCAGTTACAGGAGGAGGGAGATGCTGCTCACAAGATAACAATTTCTAAGGAAATAGGGGACATAATAGGTAAAATGTGCTTATTGGGTAAATAAGGGTTTTCTTATAAAGCTGCATGCTCTGGTTGTCAGCTAGCATCTGTCAAGTGCAGTTATGTGCAAGGAGGATGTGGAAAAAAATTAAATAGGAGGGAACAGATTATAATTAACATTTAGAAGGAGGGAACAGTGGAGAGTCAGACTAGTGAGTTGAGGAGGTAGGCTTGTCTAAATAGATTTATTTTTAGAGCAGACTAGAAGACATGGGGGCTAGATATCAGTCAGACTGTTTGGGGTAGTGCGTTCCATAAGACTGGCGCAGCATGAGAGATCTTGGAGAGGAAGGTGCAAGGTTCGTATTATGGAGGATGAGAGTCTGAGATCAGTCACAGAACGGAGAATGGAGGTAGGGTGATAGACAGAGATAAGAGAGGAGGTGTATGGCTGTGGAGAGCTTTGTGGGTGAGACCGATAAGGCTGCTTTCAAACATCCGGTTTTTGCAGTGCGGCTAAATCCGGCTCTAAAACCTATGCAACGGATGCGGCGAAAAAAACGCATCCTTTGCATAAGTTTTTCCATGCGGCTCGTCCGGTTTTTGCCGGTTGCGGCACGCTACTGAGCATGCGCAGTGCAAAAAAAAACGCATGCGGCGGCCGGATGCGTTTTTTGCTGCATCCGGCGTCCATAGGCATGCATTGGAAAAAGCGCCGCATCGGTAGGATGCGGCGCGATGCGAGTTTTTTTGCCGGACAAAAAAACGTACCAGGCAACATTCCATCCGGCTGCCGCATGGGCTAAATATGCTCATCCGGCAAAAACCGGACTGAACACAAGGCCATGCGGCACAATCCAGCACTAATGAAAGTCTATGCGGAAAAACCGCAACCAGCGGCAAAAAAAAAAAAAAACGTTGCGTTTTTTCTGCAAAGAGCCGGATTGTGCCGCACAGCAAAAACCGGATGTGTGAAAGCAGGCTTAGGCTATATTGTATCTTTAACGGATGGGCAACAATTGAAATGACTTGCACAAGGTGGGGGCATTGGTATAGTGGCTGGACAAAAACACGACCCTGGCTGCCGCATTCAGGATGGATTAGAGAGGAGATGAATAACAGCGACAGTGTTCTTGCAGTTTTAAAGGTGAGAAAAGGTCGGATTCTGAAGGGGGGGGGGGATATCGGCGGCGGTGCGGGGGGTATCATTGGAGACTGTAGCAGCGGTGGGAGGGGCGCCGGTACTCACACAAGCCGAACGGGTGACTTGGGGAAACGGTGACAGGGAGTCGGTACAGCAGCTGCGGCAAGGAGAGTGAGTGGGGGAGGTGGGGGGTTGTCATTGGAGACGATAGCAGCAGCGCGGGGAAAGGCGCTCGTACTCACACAGGCCGAACCGGTGACGGGGAAATTGCAGCACACAGCATACACTGTCAGCTACTCAAAGATGGCGCCGATTTCCTGCCTCTGCTGTGATCTGGACAGCCCCGGGGTGCATCCAGGTCACAGCAGGGAGCTGTCCTGTATTAAGGTGGGAGTGACGTCAGGAGAAGATGTGTATAATTGGGTGTCATTGGCATGGTATGTACCATAGGGGCGGTGTATAGAGAGAAGAAGAGGGGGACCTAGGACTGAGCCCCGAGGAACCACAATAGTGAGCGGGAGCAGAGAGGAGTAAGAGCCAGCAAAAGATACAGTGAAGGAGCGCTCAGAGGTGGCAGGAGAACCAGGAGAGAGTGGTGTCATTGAGCCTGATAGAGCGGAGCAAAGTAAGGAGGAGCTGGTGTTCCACAGTGTCAAATACACAGAGTGATACAGAAAAATCAGCAGGGAGTAGTGCCCATTAGATTTAGGACCGGAAACTGGATTATAAAGGGTCAAGAAGACAATTATCTGAGAGATAGCGGATTAGACGGGACTGGACCAAGCGTTCCAGAAGTTTGGATGAAGTGAAGACTGGAGACATGTAAGTAGTTAGCAGCCATGTTCTGATCGAGAGAGGGTTTCTCCCACTGAAGCAACACCACAAACAAGTGAAATGTGCATTGGGGATTTTCCTTTTTGATTTCTGGCTCCGGTGTACTTTATGGACAAGGTTGTCCTTTATTACATTCCCTCTTGGGAAGACATCCTATTACCCACAGCCATCTTTAATATCCATGTTAGTCTTTTTACTTATTATAAGGTCGGAGTAACACTTGCACGAGTCTCGCATTGGTATCACTTAGCACGGCTGCACTCTCCCCTGACAGGAGCGGGTCAGCTGCATAGAAATACATGCAGCCGACTTGCTACTGTCAGGAGAGAAGCCAGCCGCGCCGGGTGATGCCAATGAGAAACTTGGTGAGTCATTCACAAGTGTGACTCCGGCCTAACATTAGCTATCTGTCCCCTCAGCTATCTACATCGCTATACCCAGTGGCATACCTAGAGTTTGATGGGCCCTGATGTAAAATTCAGACCGCCCCCCCCCCTCCCCCTACACGTACCCCGACACTTGGGGTACAGGATAATCATGCTGACACTTGGCTCTTACCCTCAGCACCCAGGTTTCCCATGATCTAAAAATCACTCTATTAGCACCCAGCTTTCCTATGTTCTGATATCCATCTTGTCCTCGGCACCCAGCTTCCCCATGCTCTGCTATACATCTTTCCCTCAGCACCCAGCTTTCCCATATCAGAGCATGGGAAAGCTGGGTGCTGAGAGAAGATGTATAGCAGAGCATGGGGAATCTGGGTGCTGAGAGATGTATAGCAGAGCATGGGAAAGCTGGGTGCTGAGGCAAAGAGCCTTTTTCCCTCAGCACAAAATGTTCCCATTCCCTGCTTGAATCCTTGTCCCCCCTTGTATATAGTTCTCCAAATACTATAATGGCACCCACATAGCCTTCCATATAATAATAATGAATTTCTCATAGTTTTCCATGTATTATAATTCACTCCATAGTTTTCTATATAATTACAATTCACCCCATAGTACTCCATATATTATACTGCACCACATTAGCCTCCATGTTTTATTATGCACCCCCATAGTCCATGTATAAGGTAGGCTCCATAGATTATGATGTAGCCCCCATAGTCCTATATGTATTCTAACTCAACCCCATAACACTTCACATTGTATTATGCAGCCCCATACTCCTCCATGTATAATGCACCACTATATTCCATGTATAAGGTGTCCTTCATGTTGTATAATGCATCCCCATAGACCTCCATGTATAATGCAGCCCCCCAGACCTCCATGTATAATACACCCCTATAGTCCATATATAAGGTGTCCTATATGTTTATTATGCAGCCCCATAGACCTCCATGTGTAATAATGCAGCCAGCCTCCCCAGGCCTCCATGTGTAATAATGCAGCCAGCCTCCCCAGGCTTCCATGTGTAATAATGCAGCCAGCATCCCCAGGCTTCCATGTGTAATAATGCAGCCAGCCTCCCAAGGCCTCCATGTGTAATAATGCAGCCAGCCTCCCAAGGCCTCCATGTGTAATAATGCAGCCAGCCTCCCAAGGCCTCCATGTGTAATAATGCAGCCAGCCTCCCAAGGCCTCCATGTGTAATAATGCAGCCAGCCTCCCAAGGCCTCCATGTATAATAATGCAGCCAGCCTCCCAAGGCCTCCATGTATAATAATGCAGCCAGCCTTCCAAGGCCTCCATGTATAATAATACAGCCAGCCTCCCAAGGCCTCCATGTATAATAATACAGCCAGCCTCCCAAGGCCTCCATGTATAATAATACAGCCAGCCTCCCAAGGCCTCCATGTATAATAATACAGCCAGCCTCCCAAGGCCTCCATGTATAATAATACAGCCAGCCTCCCAAGGCCTCCATGTATAATAATGCAGCCAGCCTCCCCAGGCCTCCATGTAAAATAATGCAGCCAGCCTCCCCAGGCCTCCATGTAAAATAATGCAGCCAGCCTCCCCAGGCCTCCATGTAAAATAATGCAGCCAGCCTCCCCAGGCCACCATGTATAATAATACAGCCCCTACCAGGCCTCCCTGTGTATAATGCAGCCTCCCCAAGCCTCTGGCCACCGTGTACTCACTAATTTATATATGCTTAAAAAAAAAAAGTACTTTTCTCCTCATTCCCCCCTGCTGCTCCAGTCTGCATACTCCCGTCCTGCGCTCTGTACTCTCAGCACAGCAGTCGCACAGGAGTGACGTCACCGCGCAGGCACAGGGGTAGGCTGATGATACATAGAGCGACCCCTGCGACCGCGGTAATTACGCCCCTGGCTATACCCATTTCACTGGTTGTATTATATTTACCTAGAGCTTCTTTTGCTGTCTTTGTTCATCTTGTACATTTTATATTTTGATTTAATAAAATAACACTAAAATAATACTGTTTTTTAGCCATATACTCCAGTGTTCTCCTTTGTCATTCATCTCCATTCATGGAGTGGCTTATGGATCCTTTCCCATATATTTTGGCAATTTTTTATTTTTTTCACAATATGCACCCATTGGAATTTATATTTCTCATATTGTACAGTATATAGTACTGTAGTCCAGGCTGTTATAATGCACATTATATAAAAAATGTACAGTATATAGTGCTAGAGTCTAGGCTATTATAATTCACCATATATATATATATAATGTACGGTATATAGTCCCAGGCCAGTATACTGCACTGTGTGTGTATATATACATATATATATATATATATATATATATATATATACAGTATACTGCACTGTGTATATATAATGTACAGTATACAGTACAGGCCAGTATACTGCACTGTGTGTATATATAGTGTACAGTATACAGTACAGGCCAGTATACTACACTGTGTATATATAGTGTACAGTATACAGCACAGGCCAGTATACTGCACTGGGTATATATAGTGTACAGTATACAGCACAGGCCAGTATACTGCACTGTGTATATATAATGTACAGTATACAGCACAGGCCAGTATACTGCACTGTGTATATATAATGTACAGTATACAGTACAGGCCAGTATACTGCACTGTGTATATATAATGTACAGTATACAGTACAGGCCAGTATACTGCACTGTGTGTATATATAGTGTACAGTATACAGTACAGGCCAGTATACTACACTGTGTATATATAGTGTACAGTATACAGCACAGGCAAGTATACTGCACTGGGTATATATAGTGTACAGTATACAGCACAGGCCAGTATACTGCACTGTGTATATATAATGTACAGTATACAGCACAGGCCAGTATACTGCACTGTGTATATATAATGTACAGTACACAGCACAGGCCAGTATACTGCACTGTGTGTATATATATAATGTACAGTACACAGTACAGGCCAGTATACGGCACTGTGTATATATAATGTACAGTATACAGTACAGGCCAGTATACGGCACTGTGTATATATAATGTACAGTATACAGTACAGGCCAGTATACGGCACTGTATATATATAATGTACAGTATACAGTACAGGCCAGTATACTGCACTGTGTATATATAATGTACAGTATACAGTACAGGCCAGTATACTGCACTGTGTATATATAATGTACAGTATACAGTACAGGCCAGTATACTGCACTGTGTATATATAATGTACAGTATACAGTACAGGTCAGTATACTGCACTGTATATATAATGTACAGTATACAGTACAGGCCAGTATACTGCACTGTGTATATAATGTACAGTATACAGTACAGGCCAGTATACTGCACTGTGTATATATAATGTACAGTATACAGTACAGGCCAGTATACTGCACTGTGTATATATAATGTACAGTATACAGTACAGGCCAGTATATTGCACTGTATATATAATGTACAGTATACTGCACTGTGTGTATATATAATGTACAGTATACAGTACAGGCCAGTATATTGCACTGTATATATAATGTACAGTATACTGCACTGTGTGTATATATAATGTACAGTATACAGTACAGGCCAGTATATTGCACTGTATATATAATGTACAGTATACTGCACTGTGTGTATATATAATGTACAGTATACAGTACATGCCAGTATATTGCACTGTATATATAATGTACAGTATACTGCACTGTGTGTATATATAATGTACAGTATACAGTACAGGCCAGTATACTGCACTGTGTGTATATATAATGTACAGTATACAGTACAGGCCAGTATACTGCACTGTGTGTATATATAATGTACAGTATACAGTACAGGCCAGTATACTGCACTGTGTGTATATATAATGTACAGTATACAGCACAGGCCAGTATACTGCACTGTGTGTATATATAATGTACAGTATACAGCACAGGCCAGTATACTGCACTGTGTATATATAATGTACAGTATACAGCACAGGCCAGTATACTGCACTGTGTATATATAATGTACAGTATACAGTACAGGCCAGTATACTGCACTGTGTATATATAATGTACAGTATACAGTACAGGCCAGTATACTGCACTGTGTATATATAATGTACAGTATACAGTACAGGTCAGTATACTGCACTGTATATATAATGTACAGTATACAGTACAGGCCAGTATACTGCACTGTGTATATAATGTACAGTATACAGTACAGGCCAGTATACTGCACTGTGTATATATAATGTACAGTATACAGTACAGGCCAGTATACTGCACTGTGTATATATAATGTACAGTATACAGTACAGGCCAGTATACTGCACTGTATATATAATGTACAGTATACAGTATACTGCACTGTATATATAATGTACAGTATACAGTACAGTATACTGCACTGTATATATGATGTACAGTATACAGTACAGTATACTGCACAGTATATATAATGTACAGTATCCAGTACAGGCCAGTATATTGCACTGTATATATAATGTACAGTATACTGCACTGTGTGTATATATAATGTACAGCATACAGTACAGGCCAGTATATTGCACTGTATATATAATGTACAGTATACTGCACTGTGTGTATATATAATGTACAGTATACAGTACATGCCAGTATATTGCACTGTATATATAATGTACAGTATACTGCACTGTGTGTATATATAATGTACAGTATACAGTACAGGCCAGTATACTGCACTGTGTGTATATATAATGTACAGTATAGGCCAGTATACTGCACTGTGTGTATATAGAATGTACAGTATACAGTACAGGCCAGTATACTGCACTGTGTGTATATATAATGTACAGTATACAGTACAGGCCAGTATACTGCACTGTGTGTATATATAATGTACAGTATACAGTACAGGCCAGTATACTGCACTGTGTATATATAATGTACAGTATTCAGTACAGGCCAGTATACTGCACTGTATATATAATGTACAGTATACTGCACTGTGTGTATATATAATGTACAGTATACAGCACAGGCCAGTATACTGCACTGTGTATATATAATGTACAGTATACAGTACAGGCCAGTATACTGCACTGTGTATATATAATGTACAGTATACAGTACAGGCCAGTATACTGCACTGTATATATAATATACAGTATACTGCACTGTGTGTATATATAATGTACAGTATACAGTACAGGCCAGTATACTGCACTGTGTGTATATATAATGTACAGTATACAGTACAGGCCAGTATACTGCACTGTGTATATATAATGTACAGTATACAGCACAGGCCAGTATACTGCACTGTGTATATATAATGTACAGTATACAGCACAGGCCAGTATACTGCACTGTGTATATATAATGTACAGTATACAGCACAGGCCAGTATACTGCACTGTGTATATATAGTGTACAGTATACAGTACAGGCCAGTATACTGCACTGTGTATATATAATGTACAGTATACAGCACAGGCCAGTATACTGCACTGTGTGTATATATAATGTACAGTATACAGCACAGGCCAGTATACTGCACTGTGTGTGTATATTTATATAATGTACAGTATACAGCACAGGCCAGTATACTGCACTGTGTGTATATATAATGTACAGTATACAGCACAGGCCAGTATACTGCACTGTGTGTATATATAATGTACAGTATACAGCACAGGCCAGTATACTGCACTGTGTGTATATATAATGTACAGTATACAGCACAGGCCAGTATACTGCACTGTGTATATATAATGTACAGTATATAGTACAGGCCAGTATACTGCACTGTGTGTATATATAATGTACAGTATACAGTACAGGCCAGTATACTGCACTGTGTATATATAATGTACAGTATACAGCACAGGCCAGTATACTGCACTGTGTATATATAATGTACAGTATACAGTACAGGCCAGTATACTGCACTGTGTATATATAATGTACAGTATACAGTACAGGTCAGTATACTGCACTGTGTATATATAATGTACAGTATACAGTACAGGCCAGTATACTGCACTGTGTATATAATGTACAGTATACAGTACAGGCCAGTATACTGCACTGTGTATATATAATGTACAGTATACAGTACAGGCCAGTATACTGCACTGTGTATATATAATGTACAGTATACAGTACAGGCCAGTATACTGCACTGTATATATAATGTACAGTATACAGTGTACTGCACTGTATATATAATGTACAGTATACAGTACAGGCCAGTATATTGCACTGTATATATAATGTACAGTATACTGCACTGTGTGTATATATAATGTACAGTATACAGTACAGGCCAGTATATTGCACTGTATATATAATGTACAGTATACTGCACTGTGTGTATATATAATGTACAGTATACAGTACATGCCAGTATATTGCACTGTATATATAATGTACAGTATACTGCACTGTGTGTATATATAATGTACAGTATACAGTACAGGCCAGTATACTGCACTGTGTGTATATATAATGTACAGTATACAGTACAGGCCAGTATACTGCACTGTGTGTATATATAATGTACAGTATACAGTACAGGCCAGTATACTGCACTGTGTGTATATATAATGTACAGTATACAGCACAGGCCAGTATACTGCACTGTGTGTATATATAATGTACAGTATACAGCACAGGCCAGTATACTGCACTGTGTATATATAATGTACAGTATACAGCACAGGCCAGTATACTGCACTGTGTATATATAATGTACAGTATACAGTACAGGCCAGTATACTGCACTGTGTATATATAATGTACAGTATACAGTACAGGCCAGTATACTGCACTGTGTATATATAATGTACAGTATACAGTACAGGTCAGTATACTGCACTGTATATATAATGTACAGTATACAGTACAGGCCAGTATACTGCACTGTGTATATAATGTACAGTATACAGTACAGGCCAGTATACTGCACTGTGTATATATAATGTACAGTATACAGTACAGGCCAGTATACTGCACTGTGTATATATAATGTACAGTATACAGTACAGGCCAGTATACTGCACTGTATATATAATGTACAGTATACAGTATACTGCACTGTATATATAATGTACAGTATACAGTACAGTATACTGCACTGTATATATGATGTACAGTATACAGTACAGTATACTGCACAGTATATATAATGTACAGTATCCAGTACAGGCCAGTATATTGCACTGTATATATAATGTACAGTATACTGCACTGTGTGTATATATAATGTACAGCATACAGTACAGGCCAGTATATTGCACTGTATATATAATGTACAGTATACTGCACTGTGTGTATATATAATGTACAGTATACAGTACATGCCAGTATATTGCACTGTATATATAATGTACAGTATACTGCACTGTGTGTATATATAATGTACAGTATACAGTACAGGCCAGTATACTGCACTGTGTGTATATATAATGTACAGTATAGGCCAGTATACTGCACTGTGTGTATATAGAATGTACAGTATACAGTACAGGCCAGTATACTGCACTGTGTGTATATATAATGTACAGTATACAGTACAGGCCAGTATACTGCACTGTGTGTATATATAATGTACAGTATACAGTACAGGCCAGTATACTGCACTGTGTATATATAATGTACAGTATTCAGTACAGGCCAGTATACTGCACTGTATATATAATGTACAGTATACTGCACTGTGTGTATATATAATGTACAGTATACAGCACAGGCCAGTATACTGCACTGTGTATATATAATGTACAGTATACAGTACAGGCCAGTATACTGCACTGTGTATATATAATGTACAGTATACAGTACAGGCCAGTATACTGCACTGTATATATAATATACAGTATACTGCACTGTGTGTATATATAATGTACAGTATACAGTACAGGCCAGTATACTGCACTGTGTGTATATATAATGTACAGTATACAGTACAGGCCAGTATACTGCACTGTGTATATATAATGTACAGTATACAGCACAGGCCAGTATACTGCACTGTGTATATATAATGTACAGTATACAGCACAGGCCAGTATACTGCACTGTGTATATATAATGTACAGTATACAGCACAGGCCAGTATACTGCACTGTGTATATATAGTGTACAGTATACAGTACAGGCCAGTATACTGCACTGTGTATATATAATGTACAGTATACAGCACAGGCCAGTATACTGCACTGTGTGTATATATAATGTACAGTATACAGCACAGGCCAGTATACTGCACTGTGTGTGTATATTTATATAATGTACAGTATACAGCACAGGCCAGTATACTGCACTGTGTGTATATATAATGTACAGTATACAGCACAGGCCAGTATACTGCACTGTGTGTATATATAATGTACAGTATACAGCACAGGCCAGTATACTGCACTGTGTGTATATATAATGTACAGTATACAGCACAGGCCAGTATACTGCACTGTGTATATATAATGTACAGTATATAGTACAGGCCAGTATACTGCACTGTGTGTATATATAATGTACAGTATACAGTACAGGCCAGTATACTGCACTGTGTGTATATATAATGTACAGTATACAGTACAGGCCAGTATACTGCACTGTGTGTAAATATAATGTACAGTATACAGTACAGGCCAGTATACTGCACTGTGTATATATAACGTACAGTATAGTACAGGCCAGTATACTGCACTGTGTATATATAATGTACAGTATAGTACAGGCCAGTATACGGCACTGTGTATATATAATGTACAGTATACAGTACAGGCCAGTATACTGCACTGTGTATATATGATGTACAGTACAGGCCAGTATACTGCACTGTGTGTATATATAATGTACAGTATACTGCACTGTGTGTATATATAATGTACAGTATACAGTACATGCCAGTATACTGCACTGTGTATATATAATGTACAGTATAGTACAGGCCAGTATACGGCACTGTGTATAATGTACAGTATATAGTACAGGCCAGTATACTGCACTGTGTATATATAATGTACAGTATAGTACAGGCCAGTATACTCTGCACTGTGTGTATATATAATGTACAGTATATAGTCCCAGGCCAGTATACTGCACTGTGTGTATATATAATGTACGGTATATAGTCCCAGGCCAGTATAATGCACTGTGTATATATATAATGTACGGTATATAGTCCCAGGCCAGTATAATGCACTGTGTATATATATATAATGTACGGTATATAGTCCCAGGCCAGTATAATGCACTGTGTATATATATAATGTACGGTATATAGTCCCAGGCCAGTATACTCTGCACTGTGTATATATATAATGTACGGTATATAGTCCCAGGCCAGTATACTCTGCACTGGGTGTATATATAATGTACAGTATACAGTACAGGCCAGTATATTGCACACTTTAAACACAATTATAATATACAGCTACTGATATTACATGCTAGAGTGCACTAATCTATCTAGCAGTGCAGATAAAGCTGTTATGCCCAGTCCTTACAATCACCGCCCAGGATGCGCCAAAAGTTGTTTACACTGTGTCATGATCCAGTCACCTGTATAGATAGACGGATGGGAGCCGCCGGCAGAGGTCAGAGCAGGTGGAGGTGCTGCTGAGAATGCTGCTCCCCTCTGGACCACATGGACCAGCACAATACGTCGCCAAGATAATAGAGACACACTTCCGGGTCATTCACAGTTCACTTCCGGTGTGCGTTCCACATAATATCCGGGGTCTGCGTTCCAGTCTTCTGCGTGTGTGGGAGGGGGCGCTGGTACACACCCCAGTCCACGCAGTCAGCTTCTTTATCTGCTCCCTTCACGCCCTGTACATGAGGGGAAACTGGTGCTCGGGGTCATACACAATCTACAGAAATCCTCATGCTAGCGAGACACCTACAGCAGCGCTCCTCAGCACTCAGCCATAGCTTTCTCCACAGCAGTATCCTCACAAGTGTGTCTGCACAAGTATGCCCAAAAGGGGGTGTCTAGTATATTATTGTGTCATCCATAGATAGCCCCAAAATCTGCCTGTCACCAACCCCCAAAATGTGTCACCTGCAGAAAACCCCAAAATGTGTCATCATTAGACATAACCCCATAACTGTCACCAGCAGATAAATGTATCATTCTCAGATAATTATCCCCATAAATGTATCATCCTCAGATAATTATCCCCATAAATGTGTCATCCTCAGATAATTATCCCCATAAATGTGTCATCCTCAGATAATTATCCCCATAAATGTGTCATCCTCAGATAATTATCCCCATAAATGTGTCATCCTCAGATAATTATCCCCATAAATGTGTCATCCTCAGATAATTATCCCCATAAATGTGTCATCCTCAGATAATTATCCCCATAAATGTGTCATCCTCAGATAATTATCCCCATAAATGTGTCATCCTCAGATAATTATCCCCATAAATGTGTCATCCTCAGATAATTATCCCCATAAATGTGTCATCCTCAGATAATTATCCCCATAAATGTGTCATCCTCAGATAATTATCCCCATAAATGTATCATTCTCAGATAATTATCCCCATAAATGTGTCATCCTCAGATAATTATCCCCATAAATGTGTCATCCTCAGATAATTATCCCCATAAATGTGTCATCCTCAGATAATTATCCCCATAAATGTGTCATCCTCAGATAATTATCCCCATAAATGTGTCATCCTCAGATAATTATCCCCATAAATGTGTCATCCTCAGATAATTATCCTTATAAATGTGTCATCCTCAGATAATTATCCCCATAAATGTGTCATCCTCAGATAATTATCCCCATAAATGTGTCATCCTCAGATAATTATCCCCATAAATGTGTCATCCTCAGATAATTATCCCATAAATATGTCATCCTCAGATAATTATCCCCATAAATGTGTCATCCTCAGATAATTATCCCCATAAATGTATCATCCTCAGATAATTATCCCATAAATATGTCATCCTCAGATAATTATCCCCATAAATGTGTCATCCTCAGATAATTATCCCCATAAATGTGTCATCCTCAGATAATTATCCCCATAAATGTGTCATCCTCAGATAATTATCCCCATAAATGTGTCATCCTCAGATAATTATCCCCATAAATGTGTCATCCTCAGATAATTATCCCCATAAATGTGTCATCCTCAGATAATTATCCTTATAAATGTGTCATCCTCAGATAATTATCCCCATAAATGTGTCATCCTCAGATAATTATCCCCATAAATGTGTCATCCTCAGATAATTATCCCCATAAATGTGTCATCCTCAGATAATTATCCCCATAAATGTGTCATCCTCAGATAATTATCCCCATAAATGTGTCATCCTCAGATAATTATCCTTATAAATGTGTCATCCTCAGATAATTATCCCCATAAATGTGTCATCCTCAGATAATTATCCCCATAAATGTGTCATCCTCAGATAATTATCCCCATAAATATGTCATCCTCAGATAATTATCCCCATAAATGTGTCATCCTCAGATAATTATCCTTATAAATGTGTCATCCTCAGATAATTATCCCCATAAATGTGTCATCCTCAGATAATTATCCCCATAAATGTGTCATCCTCAGATAATTATCCCCATAAATGTGTCATCCTCAGATAATTATCCCATAAATATGTCATCCTCAGATAATTATCCCCATAAATGTGTCATCCTCAGATAATTATCCCCATAAATGTATCATCCTCAGATAATTATCCCATAAATATGTCATCCTCAGATAATTATCCCCATAAATGTGTCATCCTCAGATAATTATCCCCATAAATGTGTCATCCTCAGATAATTATCCCCATAAATGTGTCATCCTCAGATAATTATCCCCATAAATGTGTCATCCTCAGATAATTATCCCCATAAATGTGTCATCCTCAGATAATTATCCCATAAATATGTCATCCTCAGATAATTATCCCCATACATGTGTCATCCTCAGATAATTATCCCCATAAATGTATCATCCTCAGATAATTATCCCATAAATATGTCATCCTCAGATAATTATCCCCATAAATGTGTCATCCTCAGATAATTATCCCCATAAATGTGTCATCCTCAGATAATTATCCCCATAAATGTGTCATCCTCAGATAATTATCCCCATAAATGTGTCATCCTCAGATAATTATCCCCATAAATGTGTCATCCTCAGATAATTATCCCCATAAATGTGTCAGCCTCAGATAATTATCCCCATGAATGTATCATCCTCAGATAATTATCCCCATAAATGTGTCATCCTCAGACAATTATCCCCATAAATGTATCATCCTCAGATAATTATCCCCATAAATGTGTCATCCTCAGACAATTATCCCCATAAATGTGTCATCCTCAGATAATTATCCCCATAAATGTGTCATCCTCAGACAATTATCCCCATAAATGTGTCATCCTCAGATAATTATCCCCATAAATGTGTCATCCTCAGATAATTATCCCCATAAATGTGTCATCCTCAGATAATTATCCCCATAAATGTGTCATCCTCAGATAATTATCCTCATAAATGTATCATCCTCAGATAATTATCCCCATAAATGTATCATCCTCAGATAATTATCCCCATAAATGTGTCCTCCTCAGAAAGTTATCCCCATAAATGTGTCATCCTCAGATAATTATCCCCATAAATGTGTCATCCTCAGATAATTATCCCCATAAATGTGTCATCCTCAGATAATTATCCCCATAAATGTGTCATCCTCAGATAATTATCCCCATAAATGTATCATCCTCAGATAATTATCCCCATAAATGTGTCATCCTCAGATAATTATCCCCATAAATGTATCATCCTCAGATAATTATCCCATACATGTATCATCCTCAGATAATTATCCCCATAAATGTGTCATCCTCAGATAATTATCCCCATAAATGTGTCATCCTCAGATAATTATCCCCATAAATGTGTCATCCTCAGATAATTATCCCCATAAATGTGTCATCCTCAGATAAATATCCCCATAAATGTGTCATCCTCAGATAATTATCCCCATAAATGTGTCATCCTCAGATAATTATCCCCATAAATGTGTCATCCTCAGATAATTATCCCCATAAATCTATCGTGCTCAGATAATTATCCCCATAAATGTGTCATCCTCAGATAATTATCCCCATAAATGTATCATCCTCAGATAATTATCCCATAAATATGTCATCCTCAGATAATTATCCCCATAAATGTGTCATCCTCAGATAATTATCCCCATAAATGTATCATCCTCAGATAATTATCCCATAAATATGTCATCCTCAGATAATTATCCCCATAAATGTGTCATCCTCAGATAATTATCCCCATAAATGTGTCATCCTCAGATAATTATACCCATAAATGTGTCATCCTCAGATAATTATCCCCATAAATGTGTCATCCTCAGATAATTATCCCCATAAATGTGTCATCCTCAGATAATTATCCCCATAAATGTGTCATCCTCAGATAATTATCCCCATAAATGTGTCAGCCTCAGATACTTATCCCCATAAATGTATCATCCTCAGATAAATATCCCCATAAATGTGTCATCCTCAGACAATTATCCCCATAAATGTGTCATCCTCAGATAATTATCCCCATAAATGTGTCATCCTCAGACAATTATCCCCATAAATGTGTCATCCTCAGATAATTATCCCCATAAATGTGTCATCCTCAGATAATTATCCCCATAAATGTGTCATCCTCAGATAATTATCCCCATAAGTGTGTCATCCTCAGATAATTATCCTCATAAATGTATCATCCTCAGATAATTATCCCCATAAATATATCATCCTCAGATAATTATCCCCATAAATGTGTCATCCTCAGATAATTATCCCCATAAATGTATCATCCTCAGATAATTATCCCATAAATGTATCATCCTCAGATAATTATCCCCATAAATGTGTCATCCTCAGATAATTATCCCCATAAATGTGTCATCCTCAGATAATTATCCCCATAAATGTGTCATCCTCAGATAATTATCCCCATAAATGTGTCATCCTCAGATAATTATCCCCATAAATGTGTAATCCTCAGATAATTATCCCCATAAATGTGTCATCCTCAGATAATTATCCCCATAAATCTATCGTCCTCAGATAATTATC
This sequence comes from Anomaloglossus baeobatrachus, assembly GCF_048569485.1. NCBI lineage: Eukaryota > Metazoa > Chordata > Amphibia > Anura > Aromobatidae > Anomaloglossus > Anomaloglossus baeobatrachus. Next base: position 266,265,801 of record NC_134357.1, on the reverse strand, counting down.
CCCATAAATGTGTCATCCTCAGATAATTATCCCCATAAATGTATCATCCTCAGATAATTATCCCATAAATATGTCATCCTCAGATAATTATCCCCATAAATGTGTCATCCTCAGATAATTATCCCCATAAATGTATCATCCTCAGATAATTATCCCCATAAATGTGTCATCCTCAGATAATTATCCCCATAAATGTGTCAGCCTCAGATACTTATCCCCATAAATGTATCATCCTCAGATAATTATCCCCATAAATGTGTCATCCTCAGACAATTATCCCCATAAATGTGTCATCCTCAGATAATTACCCCCATAAATGTGTCATCCTCAGACAATTATCCCCATAAATGTGTCATCCTCAGATAATGATCCCCATAAATGTGTCATCCTCAGATAATTATCCCCATAAATGTGTCATCCTCAGATAATTATCCTCATAAATGTATCATCCTCAGATAATTATCCCCATAAATGTGTCATCCTCAGACAATTATCCCCATAAATGTGTCATCCTCAGATAATTATCCCCATAAATGTGTCATCCTCAGATAATTATCCCCGTAAATGTGTCATCCTCATATAATTATCCCCATAAATGTGTCATCCTCAGATAATTATCCTCATAAATGTATCATCCTCAGATAATTATCCCCATAAATGTATCATCCTCAGATAATTATCCCCATAAATGTGTCCTCCTCAGAAAGGTATCCCCATAAATGTGTCATCCTCAGATAATTATCCCCATAAATGTGTCATCGTCAGATAATTATCCCCATAAATGTGTCATCCTCAGATAATTATCCCCATAAATGTGTCATCCTCAGATAATTATCCCCATAAATGTATCATCCTCAGATAATTATCCCCATAAATGTGTCATCCTCAGATAATTATCCCCATAAATGTATCATCCTCAGATAATTATCCCCATAAATGTGTCATCCTCAGATAATTATCCCTATAAATGTGTCATCCTCAGATAATTATCCCCATAAATGTGTCATCCTCAGATAAATATCCCCATAAATGTGTCATCCTCAGATAATTATCCCCATAAATGTGTCATCCTCAGATAATTATCCCCATAAATGTGTCAGCCTCAGATACTTATCCCCATAAATGTATCATCCTCAGATAATTATCCCCATAAATGTGTCATCCTCAGACAATTATCCCCATAAATGTGTCATCCTCAGATAATTATCCCCATAAATGTGTCATCCTCAGACAATTATCCCCATAAATGTGTCATCCTCAGATAATTATCCCCATAAATGTGTCATCCTCAGATAATTATCCCCATAAATGTGTCATCCTCAGATAATTATCCCCATAAATGTGTCATCCTCAGATAATTATCCTCATAAATGTATCATCCTCAGATAATTATCCCCATAAATGTATCATCCTCAGATAATTATCCCCATAAATGTGTCCTCCTCAGAAAGGTATCCCCATAAATGTGTCATCCTCAGATAATTATCCCCATAAATGTGTCATCGTCAGATAATTATCCCCATAAATGTGTCATCCTCAGATAATTATCCCCATAAATGTGTCATCCTCAGATAACTATCCCCATAAATGTATCATCCTCAGATAATTATCCCCATAAATGTGTCATCCTCAGATAATTATCCCCATAAATGTATCATCCTCAGATAATTATCCCATACATGTATCATCTTCAGATAATTATCCCCATAAATGTGTCATCCTCAGATAATTATCCCCATAAATGTGTAATCCTCAGATAATTATCCCCATAAATGTGTCATCCTCAGATAATTATCCTCATAAATGTGTCATCCTCAGATAAATATCCCCATAAATGTGTCATCCTCAGATAATTATCCCCATAAATGTGTCATCCTCAGATAATTATCCCCATAAATGTGTCATCCTCAGATAATTATCCCCATAAATCTATCGTCCTCAGATAATTATCCCCATAAATGTGTCATCCTCAGATAATTATCCCCATAAATGTATCATCCTCAGATAATTATCCCATAAATATGTCATCCTCAGATAATTATCCCCATAAATGTGTCATCCTCAGATAATTATCCCCATAAATGTATCATCCTCAGATAATTATCCCATAAATATGTCATCCTCAGATAATTATCCCCATAAATGTGTCATCCTCAGATAATTATCCCCATAAATGTGTCATCCTCAGATAATTATCCCCATAAATGTGTCATCCTCAGACAATTATCCCCATAAATGTGTCATCCTCAGATAATTATCCCCATAAATGTGTCATCCTCAGATAATTATCCCCATAAATGTGTCATCCTCAGATAATTATCCCCATAAATGTGTCATCCTCAGATAATTATCCTCATAAATGTATCATTCTCAGATAATTATCCCCATAAATGTATCATCCTCAGATAATTATCCCCATAAATGTGTCCTCCTCAGAAAGTTATCCCCATAAATGTGTCATCCTCAGATAATTATCCCCATAAATGTGTCATCCTCAGATAATTATCCCCATAAATGTGTCATCCTCAGATAATTATCCCCATAAATGTGTCATCCTCAGATAATTATCCCTATAAATGTGTCATCCTCAGATAATTATCCCCATAAATGTGTCATCCTCAGATAATTATCCCCATAAATGTGTCATCCTCAGATAATTATCCCCATAAATGTGTCATCCTCAGATAATTATCCCCATAAATGTGTCAGCCTCAGATACTTATCCCCATAAATGTGTCATCCTCAGATAATTATCCCCATAAATGTGTCATCCTCAGACAATTATCCCCATAAATGTGTCATCCTCAGATAATTATCCCCATAAATGTGTCATCCTCAGACAATTATCCCCATAAATGTGTCATCCTCAGATAATTATCCCCATAAATGTGTCATCCTCAGATAATTATCCCCATAAATGTGTCATCCTCAGATAATTATCCCCATAAATGTGTCATCCTCAGATAATTATCCCCATAAATGTATCATCCTCAGATAATTATCCCATAAATATGTCATCCTCAGATAATTATCCCCATAAATGTGTCATCCTCAGATAATTATCCCCATAAATGTGTCATCCTCAGATAATTATCCCCATAAATGTGTCATCCTCAGATAATTATCCCCATAAATGTGTCATCCTCAGATAATTATCCCCATAAATGTGTCAGCCTCAGATACTTATCCCCATAAATGTATCATCCTCAGATAATTATCCCCATAAATGTGTCATCCTCAGACAATTATCCCCATAAATGTATCATCCTCAGATAATTATCCCCATAAATGTGTCATCCTCAGACAATTATCCCCATAAATGTGTCATCCTCAGATAATTATCCCCATAAATGTGTCATCCTCAGACAATTATCCCCATAAATGTGTCATCCTCAGATAATTATCCCCATAAATGTGTCATCCTCAGATAATTATCCCCATAAATGTGTGATCCTCAGATAATTATCCCCATAAATGTGTCATCGTCAGATAATTATCTTCATAAATGTATCATCCTCAGATAATTATCCCCATAAATGAATTATCCTCAGATAATTATCCCCATAAATGTGTCCTCCTCAGAAAGTTATCCCCATAAATGTGTCATCCTCAGATAATTATCCCCATAAATGTGTCATCCTAAGATAATTATCCCCATAAATGTGTCATCCTCAGATAATTATCCCCATAAATGTGTCATCCTCAGATAATTATCCCCATAAATGTATCATCCTCAGATAATTATCCCCATAAATGTGTCATCCTCAGATAATTATCCCCATAAATGTATCATCCTCAGAAGATCAGGACACCTCTATGCGCCTCAGCATCTCCCCTGAGGAACGACTGTTGGTGACTTTACGGTAGGTGTTGTCATGTATACTCATGCTTTATCTGTTATTTTGAAATACATGTTAAATCTCAAAGGCATCATTTTGTAGAAATTATGTAATTTTAAATTTAGGTATTTGTTTTGCTGAAAATTTATATAGATCACATAACCTCATTGTAATCTTAAAATATGATCTGAGTGCTCACATCTACCATTCTATCTCTACCAAAATTAAAGAAACAAGAGTCATAAACCAAACAATCTTGTTTATTAAACAGAAAAGTAATTATTTTTCCAATTTGGAAAGTAAATATCAACACATATGTTTTTCCAACAAAAGCAATAAAATAATAGTCATACACAGTATCTCGCCAGTCACTGGATGACACAAATATTTGTTTTGAAAAACAACTTTCATGAATAGTCAAAGTAATGTCATGTTTTTTTTCTATTTCAGTTACCTTGCAACTGGATAATCCATCAGCAGTCTACATTTCGAATTCTTATTGGGAAGGTCTACAATTGGCAAGATTATCCTGCATACCTGCACTGTGCTATGGGAGACCCTTAGGCATCATGTCATGCAGCTGCTTTCAACACAGGAATGGATGCACATTTCTGAAGAATTTTTGGAGAAAACAGCTTTCCCTAATTGTATTGGCGCCATTGACGGAAAGCACATTAGAGTGAAGAAACCACCTAAGGCTATGTCCGCACGTTGCTTTTTACCTGCTTTTTGCTGCTTTTTCAACTGCAGCGTTTAATGCCAAAATGGTTGTGTTCTGCTTTTCAAGCAAAGTCTATGGGAATTTGGGTTCCTTGTCCGCACTATGCAGTTCAAACGGCAGCCTTTTTGTTGCAGAACTTTGGTCAAAAACTCAGCTTTGCAGTGCAAAACCCAAATTGCAAAAACAATTGACATGTGAATTGTTTTTGCCATTTGGGTTTTGCAGTGCAAAGCTGAGTTTTTGACCAAAGTTCTGCAACAAAAAGGCTGCCGTTTGAACAGCATAGTGCGGACAAGAAACCCAAATTCCCATAGACTTTGCTTGAAAAGCAGAACACAACCATTTTGGCATTAAACGCTGCAGTTGAAAAAGCAGCAAAAAAGCAGGTAAAAAGCAGGTAAAAAGCAACGTGCGGACATAGCCTTACTCTGCATCAAGATACTTTAATTATCATAAGTTTTTTTCTGTAGTTATTTTGGCCATGGTAGATACAAACTACTGCTTTTTATTTGCTGATATTGGGGCCTATGGCAGTGCCTCAGATGCACGCATTTTCAGAAGCTCACGTTTAGCAAGACGATTAATGTCTGATAGTTTAAGTTTGCCTGCACCAAGACCATTGCCTGGTAATAATGGCCCCATTGTTCCTTTTGTCATGGTTGCAGATCAGGGGTTTGCATTGTCTAGGCATTTAATGCGTCCATATCCCAGAAGGGGGCTGGACAGATCAAAAGCCCTATTTAATAGCAAATTGGCCAGAGCACGTTGCTATGTTGAACGTGCCTTTGGCATTTTGGCCTCAAGATGGCGCATTTATCAAACCACCATCCAACTCCAACCAACCACCGTCAAGGCTGTCATTAAAGCTACAGTAGTGTTACATAATTACTGTAGATTACATGAAAGCAATGACGAAGACATTGAGGAGTTGCCAGCTTTAAATGCACCATTTGTAGAGAATGGTAGTGTTAGAACCAATGTGTCCACTTCTGGTCTACAAGTGAGGAATCCGTTTAAAGATTATTTTAGTTTAAATTGCCATAGTCATGTATAAATTTAACATTGTTATAGTTTTTTATCACTTGGTTACATAATCACAAACACATATGTAATACAAAAGAGAAAATGACCATACATAGGTATAATTTGTGGGGTTTTTTGTTGGTTGGTTGTGTTTGTGGTCCCAATAAGCTATTGTGATTTAACTTTATTGCTATAAAATCAGGAATTTTTGTTTTGCAAGTAACAGTACTACTGAATGTACATGACTAATAAAAATATGGCAAATTGGATTTGAAAAATTTAGTCCAGATTTTTTATTGAACCTATGTATGTCTGTTATCTTTTGCAAAACACCCTGTATTCTATTATTTTTTTTTACAGAATTTTGTCAGGGACATTAGCCCATACAAAACACCATACTTTATTATGCAATAATGTCACGCAAACATAATTTGTTTGACACTATTGGAATACAAGTATGAGACCAGACCATATGCAGATACTGCATAGTGGCTGGATTTTTAATAATAAAGGTGTCTGAATGTTAGTGTAGTAGTTTATGTGCATGCATTTTTTCCCTAAATCCAGTTTTTTCTAATGGATGGTCCAAACAACATGCCCAGAGCAAGGCAACATTCTAACAGGCAGGTATTGTTTTTGAAGTGATAGAGTAATTTCTATTGAATCTTTGGAAAGGAAAACACAAATATGACCCCATGCATATAGAGTAAGTAATGTGTTACATTTTGAAATGTTTTCCAACCAGCAATACCCTAGAAAACATACCAAAATGTAAAATAATACATACAATATCACATTGTGAGTCAACTAAATCCTCTAGGCTAGTGATGCTTTCCTGTGTAGTCTCCATTGCATTGACACCTACAGAATATGTTTGCTGCCCAACATTAGATGTTGTAGTGAGTGACTGATCAGTGTTTCCACTAGTAACAGTTGTGGTACTTGGAACAAATAATGAGGCAGTTGTTTGAGCAGATGGGAGACCAAGTGTAGGTGGTACATATTGATGTGTTGGAAGAGGCTGAGTATGTGTGTATGTGAAGTTAGTTGGGTAAGTCTGATGTTGAAAGTACTGTTGTTGTGGATTATTAGGAACATGGTAGGATGTTGGTTGTTGAAACATTTGAGGTAGTCTATGAACATTACTAACAATACTAGGATAGTTAAAAGAGGTTTGCATTGGTGTCTGTTGGGGTACTTGTGGGACAAATGATGGCTGTTGAGATGGCCTTTGTGTCATTAATGTACCTGTTTGATGTGGGACAATTGTTGGCCTAATTTGTACATCAGTTCCCATAGAAGAAGATGGACACTGTATATGTGTTTGTTGCACTACAGGATTTAGTTGAAAATTAGAGTAATGTTCATCAGTTTGGGTTTCCACAGTTTGTTGGGTTGTGTTTGTGTATGGACCACGTGGATTAGCTCTCCATTGCTCTATCACTTCAAAACAATATATGGGTTCTGGCTCACGTTGGGTAGCAGATATTAGTGTTATTAAGGACGCCCTCAATCTGTCCTGCCTATCAGCATGAACCAATGCAAGAGAGGGAGAAAGGGAGCGGCAAAATCTCTCTCCATCACTCTCTGGTATCAGTGAATTCATCATGTGTATAATTCTGGTATCAATGATATCTGGCAGGGAACGTAAATCTTCATAACGCCTATGTCTGCGACCACGGATAGATTGGGCTACTGTGCGCATGGTATTAGTTGTTATTCTTGGCTGTGTGCCTGCATGTTGCTGTGGACTACTCTCTGCAAGAACTGGTGAAGGGCCACTTTGTTGCCCTGTAGACTGGCCTGCAATTACATTAGTGGATTGACTTGTTCCCAAACCCAAATCAGAGGACATTTCTTCTGCGTCTGGCTGGCTGGTGTTGGGGATTGGTGGAGGTTGATATGAGGTAGGGTCCATCTCGGAAGCAGAGGTAGCTGTTAATACTGCTGACTGGGCTTCCTCACTATCTTCCAGGTTATCCTCTGTACTTTGAAGAAAGAAGAAAAAAAAAAACAATTAATGTGTGCATTTAAAAAAAAAAAAAAAAAAAACACGCCATGTGATGTAATGGTTTAAACTTACTTTGGTACTTCCATAATGGGCATGAGGAAGCTGAGTCTTTCATAATGGACATATTTTTTCTTTTTGGCTGTGGCAGCTGTGGTGGCCACAGGGTTATATTCTCTTCTGAATTGGTCACGTGCTGAGCGCCATCGCCGTTTAACAAGATCCACTGTTTAAAAACAAAAAATTGTATAATAAGGTCACAAATTATAACAATTGAACAATAAAAAAACATTATTCTTGTATTGCAGCAATTTAAATAAATTGGAACACACATCCATGTGTATGAAAACAACAACCCATGACACTCATATAGTGACATAATAACACAATAAGCATGACAAAGTAAACAAGATCTCCAGTAAAAAGATTAAACCACTGTATAATCATTTATCTCCTTTTTTACTTACAAAAATAAAAAAAAATAAAAAACCTTCAGTAAGCCATGAGAAACAAAATGTCTATAAACCCATGAAGTTCCATATGTTCCTCAAAGATTTACCATTATACACTACACATTACGGTTACCATTCCAGACATGGTGACACCAAGGGACATGCATAATAAACCAAACATAGAAATACAACTCAAAATGTATAGACATTTCACAGCACATTTACAATAGAAATAGCACAAAATTGAAAACACAAATATAAATCAAACATGTTTAATTGTTGCTTGACCACCCTGAAATGCCTTTTGTACAAAACTGCAATGAATAGTTCAAAAGGCCAAAAAACTACACTCTCCTGTTTGTGAGTCTCCAGTGTAGCTGAAAATGAGTCAGGCCCATTAATACATGCCAAACAAACTATACAAATATGGATATAATCTGCCTACAGAATGAGCACATGTAGGTAAAGACAGAAGCAAGGCAAATATCTGTACTCACCATATCTATTTTTCCTTCCAGGGGTGCTTTGAGACCATCCATTCCTAGGGTAGACTAGCTCTGCCACAGACATCCATGCTCGTTCCACCATTAACCTGTCATGGTAGCCATCAACATGTGTGTCCCACAGCTCTGGATGCCTCTCCACTTCTCCAATCAGCCTCTCTGTATCGATTCTGGGCGCCATGCTCAGTACCTGTGGTGTTGTCTTAGCTCAGTGTTCCCCTGCAGTGAGAGGACAGGTGCCCAGCTGCTGTCTGACGTGCAAATGAGACAGGAAATGTATGTTTGGCGCCAAAATTAATGACCATCAATTGACCTGATAGATTGGTAACAAGTGTTTCAGATTTTGTGATGAAAAACGGACACGGACGATACGTGCTGAACACGGACATACTCCGTGTGCGGTCCTTGCAGGCACGGACCCATAGACTAAAGCGGGTCCTTGCCTGCGTGCTGCCGGCCAAAAATGGACATGTCGTCCGTGTAGAAAAGCGCACACACGTACTTACCACACGGACACACGTTCCGTGTGATTTTACGTGTGTGTGCCATCTACCATTGAATAACATGGGTCTCCGTGTGTACGTGTCTCCGGTACGTGCAAATACGTACCGCACACGTACAAATTACACGGATGTGTGTTGCGGGTCTTAGGCTCTGTGCGCACTGGGAAATGGAATTTTCTTGTGAAAATTCCGCATGCTCTCAAAGATTACCGCACCCGCGGTAAAAAACCGCGGGAAACCGCACCCGAAAACCGCATGCGGTTTGTCGCGGTTTGCCGCGGTTTTACCGCGGTATTATTCACGGTATTGCCGCGGTTTTGCCGCGTGCGGGTTGGGATGTGCTTTATTGCATTCAATGCAATAAAGCACATTGAAGAAAAAAAAAAAAAAAAAGTCATTTAATTCTGATAGTAGATAGACAGAAGAATAGATAGAGGGATAGATAGACAGACAGATAGATAGATAGAGGGATAGATAGAGGGATAGATAGATAGATAGATAGATAGATAGAGGACAGATCGCTGCATTTCCCACGGTCGGCAGTGAGTTCACATTACCGGCCGTGGGAAATGACCGGTAATTACCTCTGCTGTCTGCTGCATTCAGCCTGTGTCTGTGACAGTCGCGGCTGGATGTCAGCAGTGCAGGACGCAGGAGCCAGAGCTGTGGATTATGCCGGAGCTGTGTGGATTACGCCGGAGCTTTGTTTGGGGGGGTTAATAAAATGGTGAACGAGGCTTGTTGGTTTTATTTAAAATAAAGGATTTTTCGGTGTCTGTGTTTTTTTCACTTTACTTACGGGTTGATCATGTCAGCTGTCACATAGACGCTGCCATGATCAAGCCTGGGGTTAATGGCGGTGGTCCCCCATCACCATTAACCCCTTGTATTACCTTGCCACCACTGCTACACGGTGGCAAGAAGAGCCGAGGACACTCCCGGTGCTGCCGCATATTGCATGCGACAGTGCCGGGGCAGCTGCGGCTGATATTCTCGGCTGCGGGAGGGGGAGTGAGGCGGGGGACATTACCCCTGCCCCTCTCCCTCCCCAGCCTGAGAATACCGGGCCGCCGCTGTGTGCTTACCTCGGCTGGAAGGTAAATATACAGCGGAGCCCACGTTCTTTGTTATCTATATTTCCGTTTTCTTTCTATGTGTGTTCTATGTGTCTGTGTCTGTGTGTTCTATGTCTGTGATGTCTATGTCTGTGATGTGTGTGTGTTTACTCTCTGCTCCGCTTCCTCTTCCTGTAATGACATCACTTCCCTGCAAAACCGCAGACAAGCGATGCACATTACCGGAGGTAAACCGCGAAATACCGCAGGGAATAACGCAGGAAAACGCAGTGAACCGCACAGAATTTGCTGCCTGCGTTATTCCCTGCGGGATTTCATGATTAACATTGAGTCAATGGAGGGAAATCCCGCAGCGATGTGCGGAAAAGAAGTGACATGCACTTGTTTTTGCTGCGGGATTCCCGCAGCAAAACATGCAGCTGTCAAATTCCGCCCAGTGCGCACAGGATTTTTTTTTTCCATAGGATTTGCTGGTGATTCACTGCAGAGATGTTATGAACATTTTCTGCAGCGAAACATGCAGCAAATCCGCGAAAAATCCGCGGCAAAATCCGGTAAGTGCGCACATAGCCTTAAGCTGAGTTGTTAAATCCTGTTGTGCTTTGATTCCTTTTCCTTTGAGGACCTCTAGTGGTCATTTTAGATACTGCATTTATTTATATCATTTTCTCAAAGAGTTATCGTATGTTCAATTGACCGCACTTGCAGAGAATACGTTGTTAAGATGTGTGTGTGTTTGTAGATTATATATATAAGACAAAAAAGGGGACAAGCCGCACAGTGTGAAAAACCAAAATAAATTCTACCTTAAAACATAAATGGAGGTATTTGGAAATTATAATGGCCATTTTGATACAGGTAAAATATATCTTTGTACCGTGTTAGCCAGTAGAGATAAAAAAAAATAGTTTAAAAGAACTGAAGTCCTCAGTAGTTGATACCTTTTAATGGCTACCTGAAAAGATGGTAATAATAGCAAGCTTTTTATGGCCATTGTAATACTAGCCCAGCGCCCCTTCACGGCACCCTCCTTTGCTGGGTCCTGCTCTAAACTGCATTTTTTCTGGGTTTTAAAAAACCTACAAGATCAGCTGGTATACACAGTACAGGCCAAACGTTTGGACACACCGTCTCATTCAAAGAGTTTTCTTTATTTTCAGGACTCTGAAAATTGTAGATTCACATTTAAGGCATCAAAACTATGAATTACCACATGTGGAATGAAATACTTAACAAGAGAGTGTGAAGCAACTGAAAATATGTTTTATATTCTAGGTTCTTTAAAGTAGCCACCTTTTGCTTTGATTACTGCTTTACACACTCTTGGCATTCTCTTGATGAGCTTCAAGAGGTAGTTACCAGAAATGGTCTTCCAACAGACTTGAAGGACTTCCCAGAGATGCTTAGCACTTGTTGGCCCTTTTGCCTTCACTCTGCGGTCCAGCTCACCCCAAACCATCTCGATTGGGTTCAGGTCTGGTGACTGTGGAGGTCAAGTCATCTGGCATAGCACCCCATCACTCTCCTTCTTAGTCAAATAGCCCTTACACAGCCTGGAGGTGTGTTTGAGGTCATTGTCCTGTTGAAAAATACATTATGGTCCAACTAAACGCAAACCAGATGGAATAGCATGCTGCTGCAAGATGCTGTGGTAGCCATGCTGGTTCAGTATGCCTTCAATTTTGAATAAATCCCCAACAGTGTCACCAGCAAAACACCCCCACACCATCACACCTCCTCCTCCATGCTTCACGGTGGGAACCAGGCATGTAGTGTCCATCCGTTCACCTTTTCTGCGTCGTACAAAGACACGGTGGTTTGATCCAAAGATCTCAAATTTGGACTCATCAGACCAAAGCACAGAATTTCACTGGTCTAATGTCCATTCCTTGTGTTCCTTAGCCCAAACAAGTCTCTTCTGCTTGTTGCCTGTCCTTAGCAGTGGTTTCCTAGCAGATATTTTACCATGAAGGCCTGCTGCACAAAGTCTCCTCTTAACAGTTGTTCTAGAGATGTGTCTGCTGCTAGAACTCTGTGTGGCATTGACCTGGTCTCTAATCTGAGCTGCTGTTAACCTGCGATTTCTGAGGCTGGTGACTCGGATAAACTTATCCTCCGCAGCAGAGGTGACTCTTGGTCTTCCTTTCCTGGGGCGGTCCTCATGTGAGCCAGTTTCTTTGTAGCATTTGATGGTTTTTGCCACTGCACTTCGGGACACTTTCAAAGTTTTCCCAATTTTTTGGACTGACTGACCTTCATTTCTTAAAGTAATGATGGCCACTCATTTTTCTTTACTTAGCTGCTTTTTTCTTGCCATAATACAAATTCTAACAGTTTATTCAGTAGGACTATCAGCTGTGTATCCACCAGACTTCTGCACAACTGATGGTCCCAACCCCATCTAAAGGCAAGAAATCCCACTTATTAATCCTGAGAGGGTACACCTGTGAAGTGAAAACCATTTCCGGTGACTACCTCTTGAAGCTCATCAAGAGAATACCAAGAGTGTGCAAAGCAGTAATCAAAGTAAAAGGTGGCTACTTTGAAGAACCTAGAATATAAGACATATTTCCAGTTGTTTCACAATTTTCTGTTAAGTATTTCATTCCACATGTGTTAATTCATAGTTCTGATGCCTTCCATGTGAAAATACCATTTTCAGAGTCATGAAAATAAAGAAAACTCTTTGATTGAGAAGGTATGTCCAAACTTTTGGTCTGTACTGTATATATATATATATATATATATATATAAAAAGTCGCACTCTGCAATAGCACAAAAATACACTACCTGGGACTCCATGGAGCAGGAAGTGTAGGGGCTGAGCTCTTCCACCCAGGATACAAACAGCCCTTCAAATAAGCTTTAAAGAGCCGGAATGGGGAAGAAAAGATCCCTGAAAACTACTAAGGAGCCTGGGACCCCAGCACCGCTCACCCTGGGCTCCTACCTTACAAAGGAGCCACCGAGGGAGCGGGAACAGGAGAAGGCACAGGCGGCTGGAGCGCCACAAATCGCTTACCCCTGGACGGCCGCAGCAGACGACTGTGCAGAAGGGCCGGAGCGAGGATCACCCACCCGAACCGCGGACGGATGGAGAGGAGAAGATTGGGAGCCGCTGGATGCCGGCGGGAACAGGCCCTCCCTCGTGGGCAAGATGGCGGCGGAGCTGGCGGAGGCAGCGTGCAGCATCTTACCAGTGCAGCAGCAGAAGCCGGAACATCGCAAGTCGGGTGACGCTGCACGTCTTCAGAATACCAAGCCAGGTGAGCAGCATGTGTTCTCCCCTGACGCGAGCACCGGTGGTTTAGTGGAGATGGAGGTGATCATGCCGCCCCTCCCCCGCATAGAACTGTTGGAGCGTGGCGGTGGCTGGAGCCCGGCCGCCACCACAGATAACATGCTAGGGGGGATGGAGCATGCAGAGTGGGCCTATGAGGACATGGAGCTGGGGAGTGATGGCCCTGAAAACACAGGAGAGGGGACAAGGAGCGAAGGGGAGACCCTGGGGGGGGGACCCTAGAGCATGGAGGGGCAGACTTTCAGCCTGCTGGAATCCTCCAGCCCCCAGAGGATAAAGTAAACACAAAAGAGAGTGGCCTGCCTTCCCCATTGGGGCCACCACCACTACTAAGTGAGGCTCTTACACCCAGGCCTCAAAGAGCCCATAAACCGCCTATGGACCTGGGGCTCGGAATCCAAACCCTGTAGCCCAACGGGGGGGAGACCCTGAGCCACCTCCTGGCCCACCTGCTTTAGAAACCAACAAGAAAAAGGCCCCAGAAAATGTGATGGCCAGACCAGTGAATACACAACCGGGGTGCCCTCCAACAGAGTGGTGGGAATTTGTCAGGCAACTCCCCACTAAGAAAGACTTCCAGACACTCATTTCAGAAGTCAAGGACGCCTGCAAATCTGAAATAGCAACAGTCCGGCAGGACGTTCTTTCCATCTCCAAACGAATAAACCAACTGGAAAATGATCATGGTGAAGCTAGAACAACTATCCGTCACCTCCAGTCCCAAGCCTCCTCTCAAGCTGACGTCATAAGAGAGTTACAGCGCCATGTTGAGGATCTCGATAATAGAGGCAGGCGCCATAACATACGGGTTAGGGGCGTGCCTGAGGTCCAAACAAAGGAAGATGTTACCATAATCTTGCAGACCATATTTAATTCGCTCCTCCAACGGCCCCCGGACAACCCAGTTCCTATGGATAGAGCGCATAGGGCTCTCCGCCCCAAAAATCTAAAAGGGAATCCAAGAGATATTATCTGTAATATCATTGACTTTGAACTTAAGGAAGAAATAATGCTCAAAGTCCAACCGCCAAAACAAGTGATATACCAGGGCACCAAGATCCAGCTCTTTCAAGATCTCTCGTGGATAACTTTGCAACAACGGAGGGCTCTCCGCCCATTTCTGTCGTCCTTGCAGGCCCATAATGTTCTTTACAGATGGGGGTTCCCGTTTAGAGTCACCGCACGGCGCGGAGAGACGTCGGCTAGCCTCCGGGCCCCTGCAGACCTGGAGCCTTTTTGTCGGGTTTTTGACCTCCCTGTTCCCGACTTGCCAGACTGGACTTTGCCTCAACAGATGCCGCCGCTTCCTCCAACGTGGCAACCAGCTACTTCACCCCGTAAATGGCGACCTGGGAGTTCAAGAGAAAAGAGGCCCACCTGAAAGTGCCCTCCTGTACACTTATGGTTACTTATAGACTCCAATTGGGGTCACTTGGCTCATTTATATAGCTCCTCCGGTGCCCATTTTTCTTTCTTTTGGGGGAGGAATGTCTCCCCATTCCGGAATCCTGGGGGAGAGCAATGGCCCGAGGGTCTGATTTGTGGAGTTTCACCACTCACCCACTAGCAGAGTCTGACTAGTCTAGTCGCATGTTGGTTTACAGTGCAGGTTGTACTTAGTGTGACATTTTCTATTTAGAGTGAATGTACGTCGACTCTGGTACTGGGATCGTGGACAATTGGTATTGTTTACCATATACCTATCTCATAACTGAAAAGTTTCTATTTTATTGTTGAACATAGTTATGTCTTTTTCTGTTCCTCTATGTCTAATTTTTATCTACAGGTATGCGCTTCACCAATTGCAGAAGGGTTTCTGGAGTATATTTCTTACGCACACCAAGCGGAAATACCTGGCATTAGCCTTTACATTAGAGTATGTTGAGATCTTGGGATGGCTAGGTTAATGAGCCTCAATGTTAAGGGGCTGAATTCTGATGTAAAAAGGAGGCTGGTCCTCCAAGAGATGCGAAAATCAATGGCGGAAATGGTGTTTCTACAAGAGACGCACTTCACAGAGAAAAGTTCCTTTAACTTTGCCCGCCATTGGTTTCCCCAATCCTTTTCAGCCACAAACACAAGGAAGAAAGCAGGGGTGGCCATACTGATCTCTCGCACCTGCCCACTCCAAGTGAGTAAGTGGGAAGCAGATCCCTCAGGTCGTTTCTTGATTGTCCAAGGCACTCTAAATGGAATACCATTAGTCTTGTGTAACTTGTATGCTCCAAACTCCAACCAGCTTAGATTTATTTCTTCAATGTTGTCACGCCTCCCGACGGATCGTGGGACCATCCACATCATAGGGGGAGACTTCAATTCGGTATTTTCAGACAAGGCTGATAGAATGCTTGCACCTTCACACCCTGTAGGCTCACATAGATCACCACACTTATCCACTGGGTTCCGCAAATTGATCCACAAACATCAACTGTTTGACCTTTGGAGAATTGACAACCCGACAGCAAGACAATACACCTCCTTCTCACACCCCCATAAATCGCATAGCCGAATTGACTACTTTTTAGGCAACATCCTTACACTTAGAACACTCCAACATGCACAAATTGGCAGTATCACGTGGTCGGACCATACCCCTGTGTTGATATCTCTTAATCTAACAACCCCCCCCATGAAACGCACCCACTGGAGACTAAATGAATCTTTACTCACCAACATTTCCTCTCGAGAATCTCTCCGGAAGGTCATACAGAACTTCTTTACGGAGAATTCTCAGTCTCTTCCATCTTTCCCGACGATATAGGAGGCCCACAAAGAGGTAGTTAAAGGGGAATGCATAGCGCTGTCTTCCAAGCTCAAAAAGGATTCACAACAGCTTTACCGTCAGTGCGAAAGAGACCTCCGTACAGCAGAGAGTCAGCTTCACACTCACCCCACTAAAATTCGCCTGAAAAAAGTAATAGACATTAGAACTAAACTAAAAGAGATCTCACATGGAAACATAGGAAGACTCCTGCGTTACTCCCGTCAGAAATACTATGAATACGGCAATAAATCCCATATGATGTTAGCTAGAAAGCTTAGAGACCAAGCGATAACCAGTGCCCCATGCACTATAAAGGATACTACAGCTACCCCTCACTATGACCCCAAGAAAATAGCTCAACTTTTCAACACATACTATACGTCGTTGTATTCTATCCCCCCGCTGTTACCAATGACGCACCCGAATAGAACAATAATATTGAATGACTACCTGACTGACTGTCATCTCCCAAAACTGTCTCGAGAGGCATTGGAGGACCTTAATCGAAAGGTGGTGCCGGAGGAGATCCATCAAATCATTAAGGACTTACCGGGCCACAAAGCCCCGGGCCCGGACGGGTTTACCTATCTATATTATAAGACTTTTGAGGGAGAGCTGTCCACTCATCTAACACACCTTTTCAATTTTTTCATGGAGGGTGACGACATCCCAAATACATTCCTACACTCATATATAACTGTCATTCCTAAAGCAGGAAAGGACCCTATGGAGTGTGCCAGCTACCGTCCTATTAGCCTTCTAAACTCAGATCTTAAGATATTCACTAAACTGCTGGCTGACCGCTTAAATAACTAGCTCCCGCATCTGATCCATGAAGATCAGGTGGGATTTGTCCGCTACCGTCAAGCGGGAGATAACACCCGACGGATTTTAAATCTGGTGGACGTGGTAAATAGGGGGGGGGGGGGGGGATGGAGGCTCTTCTTTTGGGGCTAGATGCGGAGAAGGCTTTTGACAGGCTGGATTGGTCCTTTATGTTTTCTGTTTTGGGCCATTTCGGCCTGTCGGGGCCATTTATCTCGGCGCTCAGGGTATTGTATTCTTCTCCTGTGGCGACAATCTGTCTCCCCCATGCACATTCAGGGCCCCTCCCTATAAGAAACGGAACCAGGCAGGGATGCCCATTGTCCCCCCTGCTTTACGTTCTTAGCATTGAGCCACTGGCGGCGCAAATTCGACATAATCCAGATATTATGGAGGTCAAAGTCCGGGAGAAATCCTTCAAAGTAGCCTTATTTGCGGACGACGTCCTGCTGTCTCTGACCAACCCTGTTGTCTCCCTACCAAATCTCCACGCGGTAATAGCCCAATACGCTAGGCTCTCGGGATATAAACTTAACGCGGACAAAACTGAGGCCCTACCTCTCAACATTCCGGAAGCTAAATTACAGTCCCTCAAACAAAACTTTAAGTATTCCTGGTGCACGGATTCCCTGCGATACTTGGGAGTCAAGATAACTCCTAACTATAAAACGATATATCAGGCAAATTTCCCACCCTTGATACGAGACGTTGAAAATAGTCTAAAGAAATGGTCTCCCAGTGTGAGTACCCCTAGCGGTACTGAAAAAGGTTCAATCATCACTTTTGCATTTTATTTGGCACTCGGGAAGACATCGCATTCCGGACTCAGTCCTATGTGCACCACGTACTAAGGGGGGTTTGTCATGTCCGAATATTACACTTTACTGTTACGCTTCACACCTACGTAGCCTGGTCTTTTGGACGACCTTGCCAGCTTTCAACAAATGGACGGAAATAGAGAAGCTTTGGATGGCACCTTTTCATCCAAGCTCTCTAATTTGGGGACACCCTATTGAAACCTCCTCTAGGGATCTCCTGGGCCCAATGGCATTTACAAGAGACTTATGGCGACTGTGTAGGATGAAGTTTCAGCTGGCATCACAGTCTTCCCTGTTGACCCCTTTCTTGTTCACTCCACATTTAACTACAGGCATGAGCCCAGAAGTAGTCGGGCAGTGGGCAGAGGCAGGTCTTTATTGCTTTCGGGATATAGTTAATCCATCCACATTAAAACTCAAACCATTTTCGGATTTGCGACACCAATATAAGCTACCTTTCCATCTATATTTCTCATATCAACAGATATCACATTTTTTTACGGATGTTATGGGACGGAGGGAGGTATGCCGCCCTTCGGCATTTGAGACACTCTACTCAGGCCGGACCTCGACCAGGGGACTAATCTCAGCCATATATACAATATTGGTGGCGGGAAATCCCTTAGACACAGTGAAACATACATATATGAAGAGATGGGAGAGCTGGGCGGGAAGACCTCTGTCGGAAGCACTCTGGTCAGTCATTTGGACGAGGACATTTCGGTCCTCAATTAACACTCTCTACAAGGAGAATCAAGTTAAAGTCCTTATTACTTGGTACCATACCCCGGAGCTTTTACATAAGTTTAACCATGCCTGCCCAGATGTCTGTTGGAGATGTGGGCTCAGCGGGGCATCCTTATATCATATATTCTGGACATGCCCAGCCATAGAAGGTTTCTGGGAGGAGGTGGAAATCCTGATAGATAGATTGGTGGGTAAAAATGTGAGTAGAGACCCGGTGGTATACCTGCTGAATGCCCTCCCACCGTTTCTAAGTAAACCCGAGATAAAGTTACTGCTTCATATCCTCACAGCTGCCAAGTGCTTAATTTAATTGTTCTGGAAAAGAGTGGCACCTCCGTCTGTCTCAGATTTATATGTCCGGATAACAGATGTTAGAAATATTGAAAGACTAATGGCTCAGCTTCATAACACAATGGATGGGTTTCTAACGACTTGGTCTTTATGGAATGCTTTTGCGGACTCATACCAGATATAGGACAGAGAAGGCCTCTACCGTAATATATGTTCCTGTTTTATGCATTAAAGGGATCTGTGAATGTACTATTGAGCCCTCCAGACCGGGCCCTGACCTCTCTTCTCTCTCACTCTTATGTGTGATAAGAAACTGCCTGCCTTCCACTTACCCTCTAATATGCCTATTATACACTGTATTTGAATGCATACTTGGGAAATATTTTTGATACCTGTATATGTGTTTTCACTCTTGGTTGTAAAACTTGTTAAAAAATCTTTTCAAAATAAAAAGTTGAAGAAAAAAAAAATACACTACCTAATGAAGAAATTGGAGGTATTTAGGATATTAGAATGGCCATTATGATACTGGCCCAGCGCCACTTCATGGCACCCTCATTTGCTGGGTCCTACTCTACACTGCATCTTTTTTTGGGCTTCTTAAAAACCTACAAGATCAGCAGGTGACCACAAGAGGATAATGAACATGGCGTGGGTTGGATTCCAGAGCCAGTCAGACAGGGCATCACTCCACATTAAATATAAGTAAAAAGAATGAAACCAGGGATTCCCAGCCGGTCTCCCATGCCGGTACTTAGCAAAGCAGGGTGCCATGAAGTATCGCTGGGCTAGTCTTATAATGGCCATTCTAATATTCTAAACACCTCCAATTTCTTCATTAGGAAGTGTATTTTTGTGCTATTGCAGAGTGCGACTGTTAGGTGCTGCCAGTGCAGTTTGAAGTCAGGTAAGTAACGGCGTGGAAGACCGGCTGGGAATCCCTGGTTTCATTCTTTTTTCCATATATACATACAAAGATATATATATATATATATATATATATATATATATATTATATATATGCACCTCTCTGGCAAAAATTTAGAGACCACTTCAAAATTGTCAGTTTTTCTGATTTCTCTCTTTTATAGGTATATTTTTGAGTGAAATGTAAATTGTTCTTTTATTCTATAAACTACTGACATCGTCTCAGAATTGCCAAGGCATAAATTTTCTATTTATTTTCTGAAAATGAGAAATAGTCAATATAACAAAAAAATGCATTGCTTTCGGACCTCAAATAATGCAAAGAAAACAAGTTCATAATCATTTAGAAACAACAATACTAATATTTTAACTCAGGAAGAGTTCAGAAGTCAATATTTCATGGAATAACCATGATTTTCAATCACAGCTTTCACGCGTCTTGGCATGCTTTCCACCAGTCTTTCACACTGTTTTTGGTGACCTTATGCCACTCCTGGTGCAAAAATGTAAGCAGTTCTTCTTTGTTTGATGGCTTGTGACTATCCATCTTCCTCTTGATTACATTCCAGAGGTTTTCAATGGTGTTCAGGTCTGGAGATTGGGCTGGTCAGGACAGGGTTTTGATGTGGTAGTCCTTCATCCAAACATTGATTGACCTAGCTGTGTGGCATGGCACATTGTCCTGCTGGAAAAAACAGTCCTCAGAGTTGGGGAACATTGCCTGAGCTGAAGGAAACAACTGTTTTTCCAGGATAGCCTTGTATGCGGCTTGATTCATACATCTTTCGCAAAGTTTAATCTGTCCAATTCCAGCCTTTCTGAAGGAACCCCCAGATCATCACCGATTCTCCACTAAATTTCACAGTGGGTGCAAGACACTTCTTCCAGGTCTCTGTCTAACCATTAGATGAAGAGGTGTTGGGCAAAGCTTAAAATTAGACTCATCAGAAAAGATTACCTTACTCCAGTTCTCTATGGCCCAATCCTTATGGCTTTTTGCAAACTTCAGCCTGACTCTCCTTTGCTTCTCATTGATAAAAGGCTTTTTTCTAGCTTTACATGACTTGAGCCCTGCCTCTAGGAGCCTGTTACAAACAGTTTTTTCCGTGCACTTCACCCCAGCTGCCATTTGCCATTCCTTTTTTAGGTCAGTTGATGTCATCCTGCGGTTGCTGAGTAATATTCGAATAAGATGACAGTCATCCCAGTCAGTGGAGAGTTGCTTTCGTCCTCTGCCGGCCTGTACTCAATTCAACTGACACTGAAATGGAATGGCTGTCAGACATGTTGAGAAGCTGATTTTTATAAAAATGTGCAGTAGTGTCTTAATTTTTGCCAGAGCTGTATATATATATATATATATATATATATATATATATATATATATATACACACACACTGCTCAAAAAATTATAGGAAACACTCAAATAACACATCCTAGATCTGAATGAATGACTGAATTAAATATTCTCATTGAATACTTTCATCAAGGAAAAGAGGAAGTCCAGCTCACCAAAGACTGACCTGCTA
Organism: Anomaloglossus baeobatrachus; assembly: GCF_048569485.1. Classification (NCBI taxonomy): domain Eukaryota; kingdom Metazoa; phylum Chordata; class Amphibia; order Anura; family Aromobatidae; genus Anomaloglossus; species Anomaloglossus baeobatrachus. The sequence continues at coordinate 266,244,473 of NC_134357.1, read as the reverse complement.
GTAATATTAAGAGTCCTGCGCACGGAATATGGCTCGGCAACCATCCAGAGTAAAAGATAAAGGAAAAGGTTTCCAGCGCCAAGGATGAAGTATAAAATCCTTTTTTATTAAATGACAAAAAGTAAAAATACAGCAGGTACCATATGCATGTCAGAAAATTGCAGAACAACGCGTTTCGACGCTTCAGGTCTTAGTCATGTTCTACGTGTGGCCCCCACGTGCCTGTATGACCTCCCTACAATGCCTGGGCATACTCCTGATGAGGTTGAAGATGGTCTCCTGAGGGATCTACTCCCAGACCTGGACTAAAGCATCCACCAACTCCTGGACAGTCTGTGGTGCAACATGACGTTGGTGGATGGAGCGAGACATGATGTCCCAGATGTGCTCAATCGGATTCAGGTCTGGGGAACGGACAGGCCAGTCCATAGCTTCAATGCTTTCATCTTGCAGGAACTGCTGACACACTACAGCACGAGGTCTGGCATTGTCCTGCATTAGGAGGAACCCAGGGCCAATGGCAGCAGCATATAGTCTCACAAGGGGTCTGAGGATCTCATCACGGCAGGGCCGCCTCTAGGAATTTCAGGGCCCCATACTGGCAAAATTTTTGGGCGCCCTTGAGACTCCGCCCAGGATCCACCCCAGCTCCACTTCCATCCCTCAAACCTCCAACAGTCTCACTGCCACTATTGGAAAATCATGTATAAATATATATATTTTTAAAATAAGTTTAAAATAAGTAATACATTTCGTTCAACTTCACAATTGTGTCCCACTTGTTCTTGATTCTTCACCATAACATTAACATTTTTATCTTTATGTTTGAAGTCTGAAATTTTGAAAAAGGTTGAAAAATTCAAGGGGGCCGAATACTTTTGCAAAGCACTGTATGTCCTCCTCCTAGTACATATGACCCCTTCCTGGGCCACTCCCAGTATATATGTCCCCAACCTTGTTTATTTGTCCCTTTCCTGGTATATATGCCTCTGGTATATATGACCCCTTCCTGTGCCACTCATGGGCTATATGTCTTCCTCCTGGTGTATGTATAATGTGTGTATATATATATATATATATATATATCCCCCTCCTAGGCACACTCTGGCAGATATGTCCCATCCTGGAAGCGTGTGTGTGTGTGTGTGTGTGTGTGTGTGTGTGTGTGTGTGTGTGTGTGTGTGTGTGTGTGTGTGTGTATATAAAATGTGCAGAACAAAACAGAATGAAACAGGGGTTCCCTTGCTGGTTTCCCATGCTGGTACTAACCTGACTTCAAACTGGACTGGCACGAGCTTTACAAATGTGAACAGGTGCGGATCTGTTCGTGATGTGTGATATATGAGCTGGGCTAGTATTACCTCCATTTACATTTTTTAGGTAGAATTTTATTTTGTTTTTTTCACAGTGTGCGACTGTTCTCTTTTTTTCTCATATATATGTAGATAGATATATATATATATATATATATATATATATATATATATATATATATATATATATATACAGTGTACAGTATATGTACAGTACATCTATATATTGTAATTATTGTTATTATTGATCCCCCCTGGGCACATGCGGGTATATATTTATATATTTTCCCAACCTGGTTTCTGCCCCGCCTGGTGAATATGTCCTCCTCCCGGTATATATGTCCCATCCTGGGGGCCTCCTGGAATATTTGCCTGCTGCAAAAAAAACAAAACAAAAAACATTTTACTCACCCTCACCGGTTCCCACGTTGCACGGCGTCTTCTCTAAGGCCGGCTTCTCACTTGCGATTTTCTTGCAGTAGTGCAATGCGAGAAATTCTCGGATTGCACTTGGAGACATGTTACTCAATGAGGCAGCTCCCATCTGCTATTTTTTTCTCAGTCCAAATCGGACTGAGAAAAAAAACGCAGCGTGTTGCGTTTTGGAGAGTTTCTGCCGCGAGTCTCTCCAATGCAACTCTATGGGAGCAGGTAAATAAACAGATGTCACACGGACCGGCACTCACACAATCCTAGTGACATCCGTTTTTCTAAATACATTTTTCACATGTTTCACAAAACACTGGAAATGAGTGAGGTCTCACAATGTCGGTCAATCTCTATCTCTGTCAGTCGGTCTCTCCCTCTCGGTCTCTATTCTCTGTCGGTCGGTCTCTCTCTCTCTGTCCATGTCGGTCTATCCTTTCTCCCCCCTCTCTCATACTCACCGATCCCCGATCACCAGCGCGGTGCTGCACGGCGTTCACACTGCTCTGGCGGCTTCTCCTCTTTTGAAAAAGCCGGCCGCTCATTATTCAATCTCGTATTCCCTGCGTTACTCGCCCACCGGCGCCTATGATTGGTTGCAGTCAGACACGCCCCCACGATGAGTGACAGCTGTCTCACTGCAACCAATCACAGCTGCCGGTGGGCGGGTCTATATCATGCAGTAAAATAAATAAATTTAAAAAAAACGACGTGCGGTTCCCCCCAATTTTAATACCAGCCAGGGTAAAGCCACACGGCTGAAGGCTAGTATTGTCAGGATGGGGAGCCCCACGTTATGGGGAGCCAACCACCCTAACAATATCAGCCAGCAGCCGCCCGGAATAGAAGCATCCATTAGATGCGACAGTCCCGGGACTGTACCCGGCTATCCCGAATTGCCCTGGTTCGGTGGCAATCGATGTAATAAGGAGTTAATGGCAGCAGCCCATGGCTGCCACTAAGTCCTAGATTAATCATGGCAGGCGTCTCCCCGAGATACCTTCCATGATTAACCTGTAAGTTTATGAAAATGAAGACATACACCAAAAAATCCTTTATTTGAAATAAAAAAAACAACAACCCTCTTTCACCACTTTATTCAAGTCCCCAAATACCCTTCCATATCTGACGTAATCCACAGAGGTCCCTCGACGCTGTCAGCTCTGCTACATCGGAAGCTGACAGAGAGCAGTCACAGACCACGACCGCTCTCTGTGAGCTCCCCGCAGCGACTGAAGTGAGTCACGCTATCAGCGATGACGTCACTCAGGTTACCCGCGGCCACAGATCTCAGCGGGAGGACTTCTGCTGTGGCCGCAGATAACCTCAGTGATGGCACCACTGATCGCGCGGCTCACTGCGGTCACTCGGGATTTGCGGTCACCGGCGAGACCTTCACCGGTGACCAAAAATCAGGGGCCATGCCACACAGACAGAGCCGCAGGATGACAATGAAGTCGGGTGAAGTTCATCCGACTTCATTCTGATCGTGCGGCTCTGTGTCTGCTGTCAGCGGCCATTCAGCTCCGCTACATGGCTCTGTCTGTGTCTGCTGTCAGCGGCCATGTAGCAGAGGTGAATGGCAGATGACATAGTAAAAACGGATCCCATACGCATCAAACACGAATTGCACACGCACTGCAATCATGAGAAAAATCCCAGGATCAAAGTGCAGTTGCATTGCACACTGATCATAAAGTGAACTGAAATCGTCCGACTTTTTATCATGCAACTCGGACCGATTTTACACGCATAAGTGTGTTTCCAGCCTAAGCAGTGAGCCGTGATGCATTTCAGCACCGTCCCGTGCATCTAGCTCAGGGGTGGGGGACCTTTTTTCTGCCGGGGGCCATTTGGAAATTTCTACCAACCTTCAGGGGCTGCAAAAAATTATCAGCTTGAAAATTACCCTATAAGCCTATATGCATATATGGTTATAATGATGATTTAGACATGTGTATGGTCCTTTATGTTTTTATACCTCAGTAACCTAATTATATCCATATTGGATTTATTTATATAACACATTTGCACATGTCCATCTATTTACATCCTCGCCATATGTGGTGTGTTGGCCCCATGTGATTTTTCATCAGTGACTTTCCTTAAAAACCTGATAAATTATTGATCCTTTAATTCTTGCCTTTGTATATCACCTCTTGTAATTTGATCATGTAATAAACATTTTCTATATTTTTGTAAGAAGTTGTTTATGACTTGTTTTTGACTATGTGGTTTCTTATAGGACCATGACTACGTTACCCTTTAATTCTCCTGTTATTTAAATTCTAGTTTAGGTTGTAATTTTATATATATACAGTGGAACCTTGCTTTAAGAGTAACTTGGTTTGAGAGCGTTTTGCAAGACAAGGAAAGCTTTTTACAAATTTGTAACTTGGTTTAAGAGCAATGCTTTGCAAGAAGAGCAAATACTCACCGAGCACACGTCTGGTTCTGTCTTTTCACCGCGCTCTGACCCGCTCTGGAGGTAACTTACTGTAGATAATGTAATGTATACAGAATACCATTGTACAGTATATACTATACAGCATGTCTATCAATTTACATTTGTGGATATGGTATTGTACTTTCTTTCTGATAACCAGTACAGCACATTGCTTATACTGAATCTCTCACACACCAACAATTTTATTGTAAGCTAATGTGCAGTTTAATTTGTTTTATAAGTTTTTGCTACACTGTACAGTATTCTCTATCAGTACACAGTAATAATATTATATGACTACAGTACATTATTTTGTATTACTGTAATAAGGAACGAATTGTCTGTGTTTCAATTATTTCCTAATCCTCTGGACACTACGCTGACAGACACAGCAAACCTTCTTGCCACAGCTTGCATTGATGTGCCATCCTGGATGAGCTGCACTACCTGTGCCACTTGTGTGGGTTGTAGAGTCCGTCTCATGCTACCATGAGTGTGAAACCACAACCAACATTCAAAAGTGACCAAAACATCAGCCAGAAAGCATTGGTACTGAGATGTGGTCTGTGGTCCCCACCTGCAGAAACACTCCTTTATTGTGTCTTGATAATTGCCAATAATTTCCATCTAATGTCTATTCCATTTACACAACAGCATGTGAAATTGGTTGTCAATCAGTGTTGCTTCCTAAGGCCCTGTACCCACACTGTGAATTTTGATGCGGATTTTAACTCGTATTTTTAGAAATCTGCAGCAAAATCTGCATATCCATTGTGAAGCCAGCAAAATCTATGAGAATTCAGAAGTGCTGTGCCCACGTTGACTATTTTTCCCTTGCATACTTGGTGCAGATTTCTCTTTTTCTGCACCAAATCTGCACCAAATACGCAAGGGAAAAAATAAGCAATGTGGGCATAGCACTTCTGAATTCTCAGACTTTGCTGGCTTCCCAATGGAGATGCAGATTTTGCTGCAGATTTCTGAAAATACGAGTCAAAACTACACAGCGCGGGCACTGGGACATAGTGGACAGTTTGATTTCATATAAGTTTGATTAACTTATATACAGTTAGGTCCAGAAATATTTGGACAGTGACACAATTTTCGCGAGTTGGGCTCTGCATGCCACCACATTGGATTTGAAATGAAACCTCTACAACAAAATTCAAGTGCAGATTGTAACGTTTAATTTGAAGGTTTGAACAAAAATATCTGATAGAAATTGTAGGAATTGTACACATTTCTTTACAAACACTCCACATTTTAGGAGGTCAAAAGTAATTGGACAAATAAACCAAACCCAAACAAAATATTTTTATTTTCAATATTTTGTTGCGAATCCTTTGGAGGCAATCACTGCCTTAAGTCTGGAACCCATGGACATCACCAAACGCTGGGTTTCCTCCTTCTTAATGCTTTGCCAGGCCTTTACAGCCGCAGCCTTCAGGTCTTGCTTGTTTGTGGGTCTTTCCGTGTTAAGTCTGGATTTGAGCAAGTGAAATGCATGCTCAATTGGGTTAAGATCTGGTGATTGACTTGGCCATTGCAGAATGTTCCACTTTTTTGCACTCATGAACTCCTGGGTAGCTTTGGCTGTATGCTTGGGGTCATTGTCCATCTGTACTATGAAGCGCCGTCCGATCAACTTTGCGGCATTTGGCTGAATCTGGGCTGAAAGTATATCCCGGTACACTTCAGAATTCATCCGGCTACTCTTGTCTGTTGTTATGTCATCAATAAACACAAGTGACCCAGTGCCATTGAAAGCCATGCATGCCCATGCCATCACGTTGCCTCCACCATGTTTTACAGAGGATGTGGTGTGCCTTGGATCATGTGCCGTTCCCTTTCTTCTCCAAACCTTTTTCTTCCCATAATTCTGGTACAGGTTGATCTTTGTCTTATCTGTCCATAGAATACTTTTCCAGAACTGAGCTGGCTTCATGAGGTGTTTTTCAGCAAATTTAACTCTGGCCTGTTAATGAATTGATGAATGGTTTGCATCTAGATGTGAACCCTTTGTATTTACTTTCATGGAGTCTTCTCTTTACTGTTGACTTAGAGACAGATACACCTACTTCACTGAGTGTGTTCTGGACTTCAGTTGATGTTGTGAACGGGTTCTTCTTCACCAAAGAAAGTATGCGGCGATCATCCACCACTGTTGTCATTCGTGGACGCCCAGGCCTTTTTGAGTTCCCAAGCTCACCAGTCAATTCCTTTTTTCTCAGAATGTACCCGACTGTTGATTTTGCTACTCCAAGCATGTCTGCTATCTCTCTGATGAATTTTTTCTTTTTTTTCAGCCTCAGGATGTTCTGCTTCACCTCAATTGAGAGTTCCTTAGACCGCATGTTGTCTGGTCACAGCAACAGCTTCCAAATGCAAAACCACACACCTGTAATCAACCCCAGACCTTTTAACTACTTCATTGATTACAGGTTAACGAGGGAGACGCCTTCAGAGTTAATTGCAGCCCTTAGAGTCCCTTGTCCAATTACTTTTGGTCCCTTGAAAAAGAGGAGGCTATGCATTACAGAGCTATGATTCCTAAACCCTTTGTCCGATTTGGATGTGAAAACTCTCATATTGCAGCTGGGAGTGTGCACTTTCAGCCCATATTATATAATTGTATTTCTGAACATGTTTTTGTAAACAGCTAAAATAAAACTTGTGTCACTGTCCAAATATTTCTGGACCTAACTGTATATATATATACACAGTCATATGAAAACGTTTGGGCACCCCTATTAATGTTAACCCCTTTTTTCTTTATCACAATTTGGGTTTTTGCAACAGCTATTTCAGTTTCATATATCTAGTAACTGGTGGTAGACTAGGCTCTTATGGGTGTAAATAAATCTGGAAGAAAAAAGGGCAAACGTATCGAGAAATTGAAGGGATTGTCAAGTTTGGTGGAGGAAGCCTGATGATATGAGTTTGTTTCACAGCCAAAGGTGTTGGATACTTGTACAGGATTGATGTTGGTCTCAAAGCGGAGCTATATGTGAGTATCCCATAAGACAAGTTACTTCATACACTTGAGTCCTATGGGTATGAAAATGACGACAATATTCCAGAAGGACAATGAGCTGAACCATACAAGGAGATTGCACCATTTCTTAACCAATGTCAATGAAGTAGAGGTCCTGGATAAGCCCCCAGTCCTCAACCCAATTGAACACTGGTAGGTTAACCTGAAATGAAAGCTGTATACATATCAAACTAAGTCGACCAGTATGCACCAATATTGGGAACATGTAAAAGAGACCCTGGGATCAGATTTCACTCGAGACATGCATGAAGCTGATTGAGAACATGCCCAAAAGAAATTAGGCAGTATTTAAAGATAAAAGGTAGATTTACAAAATACTAACTGAATAATATAAAACTAAAATTTAGATTTTTAGGAGTAAAATAGTAACAATGCAGTGGCATGACAAGAATCTGCATAACTAATCACATGCTAAATAGTTGGAAGTCAAATTTATGTATGAGATAGCTAAGATGATTGTCTATATAATGAAGGTAGTATCACACTCAAAACTGTAGTGGAGGTGAGATATGGAGCCTGAAAATCAAAAAGTTCAAAACATTATTACCCTTTTGTTTCACAGTGTATGTGTTGCTTCTGGAGTAGTGTGGCAAGACGGAAGCCTTTTCTTACAAATAAAAACATTCAAGCTCGGTTATGTTTTGCAAAAAGCACGTGGGGAAACGTGCTATGGTTTGATGAGACCAGAGTTGAACTTTTTGGCCATAATTCCACAAAGTATGTTTAGCACAAGAACACCATACCCACATTGAAGCAAGGTGGAGGCAGCATTGGAGCTGTTTTTTTGGAAGCTGGAACTGGGGCTTCAGTCAAGATAGAGGGAATTATGAAACATTCCAAATATCAGTCAATTTTGCATCAAAGCCTTCAAGCCTCTGCTATAAAGCTTTACATGAATTTCACTTTTCAGCACAACAATGACCCTAAGAATGCCTTCTAACCAATTCAAGAATAGCTTCTTTCAGAACAAAATCAAAGTTTTGGAATGTCCCAGACATGAATCCAATTGAAAATCTGTTGGTGGCCTGAAGAGAGCGCTTTACACAGGGAAATGCTCTTGCAATCTGACAGATTTGTAGCATTACTGCAAGGAAAAGTAGGCAAAGATTGACAATTCTAGACGTGCCATGCTGATAGGCTCCTATTCAAAAAGGCTAAATACTGTCATAAATTAAAAGGGTCCTTCAAAAAGTATTAGTTTAAGGGTGTGTATATTTATGCAATCACATTAGTTTAGTTTTTTATTTTTCCACCTCAAAAAGTTTATTTTTCAATTGAATTTTACACATTATGGATGACATTAAAGGTGGAACAAGTTCTGCAATGGTTATTCTTGATGTGATTTTTCACTTGACAAAAACCTGGCATATTAACAGGTGTGTAGACTTTTCAGATCCACTGTACATAGTTACAATGAACAGAGTTTGACTCTTTCTTTTGTATTGGAGCCTCTAATGAGCCTGTGCAAAGGTCATTGTGAAGGGAGGAGAGCAGGGTCAGCTGTGATATCAGCTATTGTGATTGGTGGATTCTGTGTTATCAGTGGAGAAAAGATGTGTCACCTGTCATTATAATCCTGTTTGATGATAAGGAGCCTTGCTGTAATCAATTTCTGAAAGGACAGGAAAAAGCCAGTGTGAAAATTACTGTTTTATTTTAAACTCTTACCAACATTTGATGTGTATGTACATCATAATGGGAAAGGAATTATGTTATGATGGATGGTATAGGAGTTGTGCTTGCATGATTAATGCAGAACCCTCGGCTTAACTGACAGTCAGGCTCCTGCGGTAACAGCCCAGCACAGTTCCTGGCTGTTTAACTCTTTAGATCAGGGGTGGGGGACCTATTTTCCATCAGGGGCCATTTGGAAATTGCTACCAACCTTCTGGGGCCGCATAAAAAATTATTAGCTTGACAATTTCCCCGAATATATTTGGTCAAACAATTAAAATCTCCCCTACACCTCTACTGTGGTAGCCGGAGCTGCTTCTCTTTGGTGAGGCTGTGATGTTCGGTGATATTGATCATGTTGCTTCTCACAACTGCTTTTCCAAGTTTGTCTCGGTCTGGAGTGCAGTCAACAGATTGGTAAATCATCTGCAGCATATTGGAGACGCTGGAGGCACATACATCAGAGGAGAGGCTGGGGACATATATACATCACAGAAGGGGCTGGGGCTCAGACAGCACTGGCGGTGGCACGGACAGTACTGCCAGCACTAGAGAGGCACAAACAGGACTGAAGGAGCACAGACATCACTATGGAGGCACAGACAGTACTAGGGGGTAGACAGCACTGGGTGAAAAGCTCACAAAAAGCAGCGGGAGGCAGGAGGGCTCCCAAAAAGCAGCGGGAGGCAGAAGGCGGCTCACAGCAGGGAGGCCGGTAAACCTGCTGCTCCTCTTTTTCTGTGGGACGGGAGTGCAGCGCATTATGTGCTTACCCCTGCCACACGCTGGCCAGACCATCATGCAGAGTACACCTAATGGTATGTGCACCACAGATTGTGATTTAAAAGGGCTGACAGCCAACAACCGCGGCTGCCGCCCGAGTGCTATGGTCCCCGGGAATGTGCCCAGGGGCCGCATAAAAAGTAATCCCAGGCTGCATACGGCCTGCGAGAAAGCGGTTCCCTACCCCTGCCCTAGAGGGACTAGTAACAACAAGAGGGGGATTTTTAAATAAATAAATAAAAAAAAAAAAGGCGGGTGGGGGGGGGGGGTTAAAACTTAAGAAGAAAAAAAAACAGAACTTAAAAAAATGGTTCAAATTACCCCCCTTTTATCCCATTGAGATATTGAGTACAAAAAAAAATGTAATGATTATAATACACATTTGGTATTGCCGCATTAAGAAATGCCCAAACTATCGAGGGCGCATGGCACATGAAATACAGAATATAGAGTAGGACCCCCCTATTGAGATTTGCCGTGACGTTGGCAGGGGTGGCTCAAAGAATTGATCAATTATTTGCTAAAAATCTCATTTATATTACAGTACAGTTGGAATAAATCTGTGAATTTGCACTTTTTATATGATGCATGCCATTTTCAGATCGTGCTGGCTCCCCTCTCTCTCGAAATATAAAATCAATTGGGGGGGCGGAGCTAGCCGATGGCACACTGAGACGCTGTAAGAAGGAGCTCCCACATACCAGCGGTGAATTCTCACACTTCAAAGGCACTCACCGGGTCCAGGATCAGTAATGGCACGCAGGAGAGGACGGGGGACGAGTGTACAGACTCCAGAGGGGGAAGGTACAGATATCACCCGCTTTTTCGGGACCTCAGCCTCCCAGCCTGATACCTCTGCTCTCTCCAACATGGCGCCGGCAGACACTGAGGCAGGAGATAACGCTCAGCAAACATGCAGTGGAGCGACCTCACTGTCTCCTCACATAACAGCAGCCAGCTCAGCCATAAACATAGATAAGGCACAGCAGGACACTACAGAAGGGAGTGTTGAAAACCCCCTGTCCCAGCCACAAAAGCGACTGCCAGATAAACTGCAGGCAGAGCAGGGCCCCAGCTCTGTGATACAGCAGACCCCAGCAGCCATGGGAAGCAGATCTGTGACACCCGGAGAGGAGCCTGTAATACCACAACAACAGCACACATCACCTAAAGAACAAAGACTCCCCACCTCCAACACCTCCACCCGCAGAAACAAGGGAGAGAAGAATAAATCAGACCAGACACTGGAGCAAGAAGAAGATTGGGATTGGAAAGCACATATCAGATCAATTCCAACCAGGCAGGAAATGGACTCTTTGCTGGGGAAACTGAGGGAATCCCATAAGCAAGACATGGCCTCTATACAATCAGAAATCAAACAGATTGGTCAGCGTGTAGCAGCTACAGAAGAGGTGCAGGAACAGGTATTTTCCCATATAGAATCACATCAACAAGTCCTATCAGAGCACACGGCCCAGATACAGGACATTCTGACCCACTTAGACGATATTGAAAACAGACATCGCCGTAATAACTTAAGAATTAGAGGTCTCACAGAAGCAGTGGCACCACCACAGCTGGATGAATGGGCACAAAAATTCTTTACCCGTCTCCTCCAACGCGACCCAGAACAACGCATAGAACTGGACCGCATCCACAGATCCCTAGGCCCCAAATCTCCTGATCCGGCCAGACCAAGAGATGTGATATGTCGGGTCCACTTCTATAAAGAAAAGGAGGCCATACTACAAAGATGCAGAGAGAAAGGAGCGGGTACATATAAAGGGACACCTCTGATTGTCCTACCAGACCTAGCACGGAGGACACTGCAACTACGCAAGGCCTTAAGACCACTACTCCAATCCCTCAAAGATAAGGATGTTCCATATCGCTGGGGATATCCGTTCCAACTCACAGCAAAGAAAAATGGGAAGTCGGCGGTCTTCCGGTCCTTGGGAGACCTCCCCAACTTCCTAGGGACTTTTGAACTGCCTATGATCAGCCTGCCAGATTGGCCAACCCCGGGGGGCCCTGCACCCTTACCACCAAGAGAGCACTGGCGACAAGTCCAGAAGAGAAGGGGTGGAGGATCCCCCCGTGATATACACCGCTGAATATCGCTGACCATCCAAAGAAAAGGACAAAAACTTCTTGGAAAACCAGGAGGCGAGATATAAATTGATTGTATTGGACTGCTTACCTGTTCATAGAGCGTCATGTATCAGTATCTTCTCTCCTCACGCTTACTTTCCTAGTCCCCCCCCCCTTTTTTTTTTTCTTCTTTTCTTCTCTTTCCTTCTCTCTCTCCCTACTCCCCTCCACTCGCCCCCTCTCCCCTCCCCTTATACCTCTTCCTTCGTATCATTCCCACCTTGCGTCTTCCTCTTCACACACCTTCTATGAGCGCACTACTTCCTACAAACTAACTCTACTCAACCCATTTTCCCTCCCCAGCACACATACTTACAAAGGACACATGCCCTACACTAATTTCTACCTCCTTCCTCTCCCCCCTCTTAGACATGCTCTCTACATACACCACTCCATACGCCTCCTACACTCCGTCCTCCCACTTCTCCCCACGTCCTCCCCCCTGGTCCTTTGCCCTACACCACTTCATATTTATTTATTTATTTTATTTATTTATTTATTTATTTTTTTTTTTTTTTTTATTGTCTCACTCAATCTGTTGCTCCCCCTTTCATTCTTTACATCTGGATCTGATACTGAGCTCTGGTTTAATGGCATTTTATATTGAGTTGATAGCCTCGTGTTCTCCTCCCGATGTGCGATCCATACCCAAAACACACCAAGTAATTGGGGGTGTGGGGGAGGGGAATGGAAAAGTGATTAATCACTACTAGACTGTATACGTTGATTGTTATTCATATTACTTGTGGGCGTTCTCCGCAGAAGGGAGTTCCTGAAAGACCGTAGGCTTTCCCGCACCTCTATTAGGGACGTGGCAGAGTGCCACATTAGACAATAGTCTACCAGTAGATACCTAAGATCAGTAGGCACCCTAGTCCTACTTAGCTTATCTAATTTTACCTTTCACCACTATCTTATCTCTGCTCTTTCTCTTCTCCCCTTGGTTTTCCCTATACCCTGCCTACCCTTTTCTGTGATGTCGCACCTCACCTTTTGCACTTACAATACTAAAGGCTTAAATAAACCCGAAAAGAGAAGTCAGATCCTATATCGCCTGCACAGGAAGGGAGTTAAAATAGCCCTATTTCAAGAGACACACTTCATAGCCTCCAACACTCCCAACTGTAAAACCAAGAATTACCCGACATGGTTCCATGGCCCACACCCCAACAAGAAGGCATGTGGGGTTTCCATTGCTTTTCACAAGACATTCCAGCCAACAGTTCTCGACACGCTCACTAGCCCGGAGGGACGCTGGCTATTTCTTAAAATATCTTTCCTGAATAATACTTATACAATCGCTAACATCTATTTCCCAAATCAGGACCAGGTATCCTTTGGAGTGGAGACTCTGGAGAAGCTGGCAGAGTTTGCGGGTGGCACCTGTATCATCTTGGGAGGAGACTTCAACCTTGTGCTGGATCCAGCCATGGATTCGTCCTCTGGTAGGTCTGCAATCCCCTCCTCGGCACTACGCAGATTAAAACGAGAACTAACATCCCTTAAACTAGTCGATCTTTGGAGGGTCTTACATCCCGGAGTCAGAGACTACAGTTTTCATTCCACAGTTCATAATAGCTACACCAGACTAGACCACATTTTCATATCCCACGACCTGCTAGACAAATCCCCGGGTTGTTCAATGGATGTTTTTCTCTGGTCGGACCACGCACCAGTATATGGGGAAATTGGGGTGAGAGATATGGGGGGGGTGGGACACACATGGAGACTGAACGACAACCTGCTCAAGAATGAACAATGCCTGGAGGATATTCATAAAACCATTGCAAACTTCAAAATAGATCATATGGCAGATCCCACACCTGCCCCGGTCAAATGGGAAGCGTTGAAATGTATGATCAGGGGGGTCTGCATATCCCATGGATCAAGAATTAAAAAAGAAAGTGCAAGGGAACTAAAAGAACTGTTAGCACAACTAGGCCATAAAGAAACGATAAACAAAACCAAATCCAGTGACACCATTAAAACGGAAATTTCTACTATCCGCCACCAAATATTATCTATCCTTGACCGAAAATCACTGTGTATCAGAGATAAATTTCGTAGGAATATCTTTGAGTTTGGAGATAAAAGTGGACGATTGTTAGCCAGGACCCTTCACCCCAGACAGGCACAAACCCCAATATTAGCGTTAAACTCACAGACAGGTACCCAGATACATTCCACCCCTGACATATTAGAAGAATTCAGAAACTACTATACAAAACTTTATAACATCCCATCCCCACATACCCCATCACCTGATGCGAGACATCGCGACATTTGGGAATACTTAAACAAATATGCCCCAGACCCCCTTGAAGATACGGTAGCTGAAGACATAGACGAGGATTTCTCAGACACAGAGCTAAGCGATGCCATTAAAACCCTTAAAGTGGGTAAAAGCCCTGGTCCTGATGGGTTCACCCCCCGTTTTTACAAAATATGTGGAGGGGCCTGCAGCCCTATAATGCTGAAAGCCTTCAATTCCATAACCAACACATGCCAGTTCCCTAAACAGACACTCCAAGCCCGAATAACTGTAATCCCCAAGCCTGGCAGGGACCCACTGACCTGCTCTAATTACAGACCTATCTCACTAATAAATGTGGATATTAAATTGTACTCTAAAATGATAGCCCTGAGACTAGGCCCCCTCATACCCAAACTAATCCACAAAGACCAGGTGGGATTTGTCCCAGGGAGGGAGGCACGGGACAACACTATTAGAACCCTGTCCCTAGTGGCCCAGGCACGTCAGCGTCAAATCCCAATGTGCCTCTTGACAGTAGATGCCGAAAAGGCATTTGACAGAGTCCATTGGTTTTTTTTAGAAGCCACGATGCAGGCAATCGGCGTCCGTTCGCGCTTACTACAATGGATAAAAGCATTATATCACGAACCAACGGCACAAGTGGGCGTGAACGGACGCCTGTCAGCTCCATTTAATATTAGAAACGGTACCAGACAGGGATGCCCCCTATCGCCATACCTATACATCCTGGTAATGGAATCCTTAGCAAATGCACTCAGGGAAAACCCTTCGATAAAAGGGATACAGATAGGACAAACATCTCATAAATTAGCACTATTTGCGGACGATCTCTTGATATATGTGACACAGCCGAAGACTAGTTTGCCCAACATACTGCAGGAGTTTGAGATCTTTGGCAGACTCTCCAATTTTAAAGTAAACCTACAAAAAACAGAGATCTTAAATGTATCGCTACCATCCGTAGAAGAGAATACTCTCAAACCCGCCTTCCCCTTTAAGTGGGCCAGCAATTACATTAAATATCTGGGGATCAGGGTTTCTCCCAACCACCAAGATCTATATAATTACAATTTCCCAGACCTTTTAAAAAATATCCACAAAGACCTCATAGCATGGCATAACCTCCCCATTTCCTGGTTCGGCAGGGTCAATACAATTAAAATGGATGTCCTACCTAAAATACTCTACCTGTTTCAAACTATCCCACTGAACCTAGGAGAAAATGTCTTCCTCAAGTTAAAGAAGCTGTGTATAAGCTGTGGACAAAGAAGCGCAATAGGGTATTACCCCAATAAAATGGGGTGAGGGGGGAGAGTATATACTCACCAGATGGAGTTGTGCAAGTCACAACCCCTTAAACAGCATGTAAATTAACGATCCAGGCAGCAGCCACCCGATGGCAGATAACAGAGAGTGGTGGATATAGGTGATAATGCCGCGCCACAGATCACTTCCATTAGGAAGTGATCTGTGGCGCGGCATTATCACCTATATCCACCACTCTCTGTTATCAAGTTAAAGAAGATGATCAGCAATTTTATATGGCGTGGCACCAAACCCCGACTGAAATACTCAATGCTGACTAAATCTCGCTGGGACGGAGGGGCGGGGCTCCCGGATCTTAAAGCTTATCACGCAGCAGCGGTGGGTGGTTGCATATTGGATCTCCTGCACAGTAAAGACAGAAAATTGTGGGTGGAGATTGAATGTGAACTATGCCCGAATATGGCACACGGAATCTTCTGGTTGTCATCTAGAACTAACCTTGGGACCCTGGGAGTTTCCCCGATCCTCTTGTCCCTGGCTACAGCGTGGAGGACAGCCAATAGACGATATAGATTGACAGGAGAACAGGGTCCTATGACGCCTCTGGTGGGCAACCCCGCGTTTCAATGCTGGTTTCACGAACCTCATCCCAGACTGATTTCAACGCCAATGGGAAGGATTCCACGAGTTAAAGACGTAATTACCCAACAGGGATGCAAACCACTGATATCCCTGCTTGGAGACCGGCCACGGGAACCAGGTTACTGGTTCCAATATCTACAACTACGTAGTTTCATAGATTCTCTGGCTCCGGGATCTGAGATACATAAGGATCTGACTCCATTTGAAAAACTATGCTTCCTTAGAGAAACACCCCCTCACATAGTCTCAATAATCTACAACATAGCAGTGCCCGAGGGGGGTGGAGGAGACGACTTGCCTGACTACGTTAGACATTGGCAAACAGAATTGTGCCAGACTTTTCCCAAGGCACAATGGTGTAAGTCATTTAACCTAACACATAAATCCACCATTTCTTGTAGAATGCAGGAACTCAATTATAAAATCCTCTCACGGTGGTATAGGACACCCGCCAGACTACATAAAATGTTCCCAGAGGTATCTGACGCCTGTTGGAGGTGCAAGACCTCAGTGGGCACAATGCTACATATCTGGTGGACCTGCCCAGGGATACAGGGTCTTTGGAAAGATGTCTTTGCTCTCTATAACCATTTACATCACACGGAAGTGACACCCTCACCGGAAGTGGCCCTCTTATCAATGTATACAGGGGCAGTCTCCAAGGCGAAGAAAGGCTTGCTCTCGTACTTTATGATTTCAATGAGGCAAATCATACCGAGGCATTGGAGATCCCCCTGTACATTGAGGAGAGCAGACTGGGTAGAGGCTATGGATAGCCTGCGGCGTCTGGAGGAGTTGAGAGCGTTTGACGAAGGGAAAGACTCCTTGTGTTTCTCGGTTTGGTACCCGTGGCTTCAGTATAGAGAAACACAGCAATTCCAAACCTGGTTACTCACAGGCGCTCTATCACAATAAATATTCAAGAAGCCGGGATGGGCTCCCGGACACAGGAGTGGCGCGGCATCACAATACAGACCTTCTCCCCCCCCCCATTTCCCCATGTCTTCCCCTCCTTCCCTTTTTCTCTACCTATCTTTCTCTCCCTCTCTCTATATCTCTTTCTCACCTAATTGATATACATAGGGTCATGTTTTCATACCTATTGAACCAGACTATACAGAAGGAGTTGCCTTTAACACTTTACACGGAATAAATATAAAGATAGAAGATTATTACATGTTAAAATTAAGATGTTCTATAGGATGTTTTACAGATTTTACCTTCCACATGATTTGCGATACATTTCATAGTACCATACGTTTTACGAGACTTCAAGACATAGGTTATTTTATAATCTTCATATGCTGTAACATTGGGTAACATGAAAGACCCTTATGTATTTCTTATCTTCTGTTATATGAAAACTTTTGAAATAATAAAGAAATATTAAACGAAATATAAAATCAATTAATCTGATTGGCACACGACAGTGAGGAAAAAAAAAAAATTCCACACGCCAAAATTACCGTATTTTTTTGGTTGCCACAATATTGCATTGAAATGCAATAACAGATGATAAAAACATCACATCTATGAAAAAAATGCTATAATTAAAAACAACAGATGAAAACATAAAAAAATAAGCCACCTACGAGCCCCAGGTCCTGAAAAATGAAAATGGTACGGGTCTCTGAAAACCGCGACAAAATTGAATTTTTCTTCTGTACAAACTTTTCAATTTTTTTTTTCACTTAGTTAAAAAGTAAGCTACATATATGTTTGGAATCTACGAACTCGTACTGACCTGAGGAATCATAATGCTGGGTCAGTTTTACCATATAGTGAACATGGTAAATAAACAATCATGTAATTGCACTTTTTTTTTGCAATTTCACCGCACTTGGAATTTTTTCCCATTTTTCAGTATACTATGGGGCAGAATGAATGGTGTCATTCAAAAGTACAACATGTCCCGCAAAAAACAAGCCCACATATGTCGATATTGATGGAAAAATAGAAAAAAAAAATTACGGCTCTTGGAAGAAGGGGAGGTTAAACTACTTGTTTGAGAACAGTAAGTTGTGCAAAAAGTGCTGAAACAAAGAACAGTCGGACATGTGCATTCAAAATTTTAGAGATTACGTTAACTTCACCGGAACATCTTAACATGCATTTTAGGATAATCCTTAAATTTCACCAGAAAGCCGAGTATATTCATTCTGTCTGAATATTCTTCATTATCCCTATTTCAAAAGTCAATCTCACAATAGGTCCTATGCACACAACATACAAGTTGTCCTATATCACCAGATGAAGAGCCACAAGTTAGAGATCACTGATTTTTTATAGTTTACAAAGTTTGGTTGCCTTTGGACCACCGCTTACTCCTGAAATAAAGTCATCAAGTTGGTTGTCCAAGGACAGCCACCACAAGGCCAACCGGTGGAGCACTGACAGCTGGAAATGCAGAAGCTGACAGTACACTGCGTCTACCGGATTTCAATCCACACTTACCAGTGGTTCTCCATGGATAACGGAGGAAATGGATTCAAAAAGACACCCAATAGGGTCAGTAAAATGGACCACACATAAAAGGAGCACAATAAAATCTAATCAGTATAATTAATTTAACGCAGAAACAGATATGAACATACGTCAACCAACACTACAATCAGATCATAACAGTGTAAATAACCTGTTATACAATTCAATTTTATGAAAAGGTCAGACGACTTATGCAGAATCTTGGTTATGCTAAACTTCGACATGTCAAGTCTCGGTGCTGAATAATTTTTTCATTTATGTTGATTCTTTTCAAAGCAGATCAATTCATGAAACAATTGATTAGAAAAAGTCAACAATTGAGCATAAGGCAGAGAATAATGGGGTGCGAGAAGAGCAAGGCTTCCGAAGTACATCAGAGAGTGTCATGTCATCACTTGGGAAGATAAATTAAAGTAGATCATAAGAAAAGTCCCAGGTTCCTGGGATACAAGTGTTCCATTACTTAGCTCTCTGAAGGCTTTATGTGATTTTCCTGATGTTTAAGGAAACGAGATTTCCGTGTAAAACTTTTGCCACAGTCAGAACATGAAAAAGGCTTCACGCCCGTGTGCATGGACTGATGTTTAAGGAGATTGGATTTCCGAGTGAAGAATTTGCCGCAGTCAGGGCAGGAAAAAGGCTTCTGTCCTGTGTGCATTATTTGATGATTAAGAAGAACAGACTTCTGTGTAAATGATTTTCCACATTCAAAGCAGGGAAAAGGCTTCTCTCCTTTATGAATTCTCTGGTGTATGACAACATCAGATTTCTGCGAAAAACACTTTCCACATTCCGAGCAGGAGAACGGTTTCTCCCCAGTGTGGATCCTTTCATGTCGGACTAGATCAGATTTAAATTTGAAAAATTTGTCACAATCGGGACATGAAAAAGGCTTCTCGCTGTTGTGAATGAGCTGATGCTCTTCAAGATCAGCCTTTTCCAAAAAAAACTGGCCACAATCAAAACATGGGAATGGATTCTCTGTGAAGTGGCTGCGCTGATGCTCGAGAAGAACAGACTTCCTTGTAAAGCATTTATCACATTCGGGGCAGGAAAACGGCCGCTCCTCTGTATGAACCTTTTGGTGTTTAATAAGAATCGATTTCTGTGTAAAGCAACGACCACATTCAGAGCAAGAAAATGGCTTTTCACCATTATGAATCCTCTGGTGTTGGATCAAAACTGATTTCTGTGAAAAAGACTTCCCACATTGAATACATGGAAATGGCCGTTCACCTGTATGTATTCTCTGGTGCCGAACCACATCGGATTTGTGGGTGAAGCACTTCCCACATATGGCACATGGAAACGGTTTTTCTCCTTTGTGGATCTTTTGATGACGCATGAGATTTATTTTTTGGCTAAAACACTTGCCACATTCAATGCATGGAAAGAACGCATCAATAGCATCATCGGACTTTAGTGTATCTGGACAACCATCTTCATAGTTAGAGTAGTCATGCGGGCTACTGGAGTATTCCCCCTCATTTTCTTTAATCTTAAGGTCCGAGACCTTATCACTACTATCCCCATCTGTCAAAAAAAAAAAAAAAAAAGAAAATTAATAACAAAAATATGGTAAAATGAATGTAATTTAAAAAAATTGCAAATACTCAACAATGTGATTACGCCGAATTTTTAACAGAGTGGTGGGAAAGTTAACGCAGAGCGGAGCCAGGAGCTGAACATGAGGTCAGGGAAAGCAGTGTGTCCGCTCCGTCCTGGCAGGAGTGAGAAATGTTATGGAAGCTGCAGGGTGAGCAATGCAGTGTGCCACACCGACTGCTGGGATGCGTGTATCCTGATGGGTTTATTACCATCAGTACTACAGATCATGTACGGAAAAGTCAGCAGCGCTAGTATGGCCGATTATAACTCCATGAGGGCACAGTGCAGGGAGTGATCAGTGAGGGAGAGAGGTGACTAATGTGGCATTTGTGTCACATACAGGAGAAGCAAGTCACCATGCTGGCTGCAGACCTGGTTCCAACACTAAGCGACTCCTTTTGATCACTACCACACCTGTGAACCCTGTGCTGTTATTTTTTTTCATGTTATGAAAAGCTAATACATTTCCTATATCTAAGGCCTCATTCGGATGTGTTTGTCCTGTATGTACCAGTGTTTTTCCATGGATAGAACACATTCTCATTATAGTCTATGGAGCTGTTCACATATCACGTGGTTTTTTTTTTAGGCTGTGCGCACAAACAAAATTAAATAAATCAACCAGACATGTTTGATTTTTTTTTTATCCTGACCACAGATCAAAAGTGTGTGTGTGTGTGTGTGTGTGTGTGTGTGTGTGTGTAGGGGGGGGGGGAAATGTTAAATGACCCCTCTCTGGGACTTCTAGTGTTAACCTTATATGAAGCTTACACCATTTCTGCAGCTGAGAAAAAAATCTTTGTGATGTATATGCACCTCTCTCAATGTCTCCTATGTGATGTATATGCGCCTCTCTCAATGTCTCCTATGTGATGTATATGTGCCTCTCTCAACGTCTCCTATGTGATGTATATGCACCTCTCTCAACGTCTCCGATGTATATGCACCTCTCTGAACGTCTCCTATGTGATGTATATGCGCCTCTCTCAATGTCTCCTATGTGATGTATATGCACCTCTCTCAACGTCTCCGATGTATATGCACCGCTCTCAACGTCTCCTATGTGATATATATGCACCTCTCTCAATGTCTCCTATGTGATGTATATGCACCTCTCTCAACGTCTCCGATGTATATGCACCTCTCTGAACGTCTCCTATGTGATGTATATGCGCCTCTCTCAATGTCTCCTATGTGATGTATATGCACCTCTCTCAACGTCTCCGATGTATATGCACCGCTCTCAACGTCTCCTATGTGATGTATATGCGCCTCTCTCCTATGTGATATATATGTGCCTCTCTCAACATCTCCTATGTGATGTATATGCGCCCCTCTCAATGTCCCCTATGTGATGTATATGCACCTCTCTCAATGTCTCCTATGTGATTTATCTATATGTCAGTGTCTCCTATGTGATATATATACAGCAGTTTCAGTGTCTGCTATAAACCATTCAGCAGACCTCCCACTGCTCAAGTTTTATAAATTTAACGTGAGCAGTGATAAATACCCCACCATGCTTCAGACAGACGTAAATCTGGAACAGCAGTTGCAAACAGCAACACCATCAATATCGCTTGACATCACAGCCTCATCAAAGAGAGGCAGCTCCAGCCATCACATTAGGGGTAAGTTTATTAAATGGTTACCAAACAGCAAGATCAAATTTCAAAGTTGATAATCTTGTATGAGAAATAAAGTCACCATCTAAAAAAAAAATGGTCAAATAATGGCAAAAGCACATGCAAGATGCATACGGCCCCCCAAGATAAAGGTTGGAATTTCACAGGTGAAGAAGGGGGCGGTTGCCGGCATAAAACTGCACACTAATAGGATCTAATATAGGGAGTCAGTCACACAGATACGTGCAATGCACAGTGTCCAGGCAAAGCCTATTGATCACGCCCTTCTGAGATCAGGCGGGCTGCCCAACACCTAAAAGGTGCACTGGCACAGTGGACAGACATCCCAGGGGACCGGCTGCATCCTGCAGAATTGTGCGATAATAAAATGATAATAAAAGTGAGGTATTGGTCATATTTTGGCCAGAATATATAAGCTCGTAACCCATACGTCAAGGGTCCCCACGCTTACGAGTCCCTAACTACATCAAAAAAGCTCACCAAAGGACATAATCAAAAATAAGTTCACAGAAAAAAAACATTTGACCATTTTTTTGGCTGGTGGCTTTATTTCTGGTGAGTTTTTTACTGTGAACTTATTTTTGATAATCTTGTATGGCTGTGACTGGTTCACTGCCTTGCGAAAGTATTCGGCCCCCTTGAATTTTTCAACCTTTTCCCACATTTCAGGCTTCAAACATAAAAGATAACATTAAAATCTTTATGGTGAAGAATCACAATTGTGAAGTTGAATGAAATTTATTGCTTATTTTACATTTTTTAAAAAATAAAATACTGAAAATTGGGGCGTGCAATATCATTCGTCCCCTTTAAGTTAATACTTTGCAGCGCCACCTTTTGCTGCGATTACTGCTGCAAGTCGCTTGGGTTGTGTCTCTATCAGCTTTGCACATCGAGAGACTGAAATTCTTGCCCATTCTTCCTTTGCAGACAGCTGGAGCTGAGTGAGGTTGGATGGAGACAGTTTGTGAACAGCAGTTTTCAGATCTTTCCACAGATTCTCTATTGGATTCAGGTCTGGACTTTGACTTGGCCATTCTAACATCTGGATACGTTTATTTGTGAACCATTTCATTGTAGATTTTGCTTTATGTTTGGGATCATTGTCTTGTTGGAAGACAAATCTCCGTCCCTGTTTCAGGTCTTTTGCAGACTCCAACGGGTTTTCTTCAAGAATGGTCCTGTATTTGGCTCCATCCCTCTTCCCATCAATTTTAACCATCTTCCCTGTCTCTGCTTAAGAAAAGCAGGCCCAAACCATGATGCTGCCACCACCATGTTTGATAGTGGGTATGGTGTGTTCAGGGTGATGAGCGGTGTTGCTTTTACGCCAAACATGTCGTTTGGCATTGTCCCCAAATAGTTTGATTTTGGTTTCATTTGACCAGAGCACTTTCTTCCACATGTTTGGTGTGTCTCTCAGGTGGCTTGTGGCAAACTTTATATGTCACTTTTTGTGGATATCTTTGAGAAATGGTTTTCTCCTTGCACGGACTCCATAAAGGCCAGATTTGTGCAGTGTGCGACTGATTGTTGTCGCATGGACAGACTCTCCCACCTCAGCTGTAGATCTCTGCAGTTCATCCAGAGTGATCATAGGCCTCTTGGCTGCATCTCTGATCAGTCTTCTCCTTGTTTGAGATGAAAGTTTGGATGGACGGCCGGGTCTTGGTAGATTTGCAGTGGTATGATACTCCTTCCATTTCAATATGATCGATTGCACAGTGCTCCTTGGGATGTTTAAGGTTTTGGAAATCTTTTTGTAACCAAATCCGGCTTTAAACTTCTCCACAATAGTATCACGGACCTGCCTGTTGTGTTCCTTGGTCTTCAGGATGCAATCTGCGTTTTAAACAGAACAATGAGACTATCACAGAGCAGGTGCATTTATACGGAGACTTGATTACACACAGGTGGCTTATATTTATCATCATCAGTTATTTAGGACAACATTGGATCATTCAGAGATCCTCAATGAATTTCTGGAGTGAGTTTCCTGCACTGAAAGTAAAGGGGATGAATAATATTGCACGCCCCACTTTTCAGTTATTTTTTTAAAAAGTTTAAAATAAGCAATAAATTTCATTCAACTTCACAACTTTGTCCCACTTGTTGATTCTTCACCATTTTAATCTTTGTTTTAAGCCTGAAATTTGGGGACAAGGTTAAAAAATGAAAGGGGGACGAATACTTTCGCAAGGCACTGTATATACACAGCTCTGGCAAAATTTAAGAGACCACTGCAAAATTTTCTGTGTTTCTGATTTTTCTCTTTATAGGTATATTTTTGAGTAAAATGTAAAATTGTTCTTTTATTCTATAAACTACTGACAACACGTCTCCGAATTTCCAAGCAATACATTTTGTATTTATTTTCTGAAAATGAGAAATGATCAAAATAAAAAAAAAATGCATTGCTTTCAGACCTCAAATACTGCTAAGAAAACAAGTTCATAATTATTTACAAACAACAATACTAATAATGTTTTAACTCGGGAAGAGTTCAGAAATCAATATTTAGTGGAATAACCATGATTTTTAAATCCCAGCTTTCATGCGTTTTGGCATGCTTTCCACCAGTCTTTCACACTGCTTTTGGGTGACCTTATGCCACTCCTGGTGCAAAAATGTAAGCACTTCTTTGTTTGATGGCTTGTGACAATCTATCTTCCTCTTGATTACATTCCAGAGGTTTTCAATGGGGTTCAGGCCTGGAGATTTGTAGGTCACTATAATGGCCAGCCCAAAGGATTGGCAAATGGCATCTGGGGTGAAGTGCATGACAAGAACAGTTCATAATAGGCTCCTAGAGGCAGGGCTCAAGTCATATAAAGCTAGAAAAAAGCCTTTCATCAATGAGAAGCAAAAAGGAGAGCCAGGCTGAAGTTTGCCAAAGACCATAATGATCGGACCATAGAGGACTGGAGTAAGGTAATCTTCTCTGAGGAGTCTAATTTTCAACTTTGCCCAACACCTGGTCGTGTAATGGTTAGATGGAGACCTGGAAAGGCGTACAAGCCACAGTGTCTTACACCCAAATTGAATGTGAAATTTGGTGGGGGATCGATGATCTGGGAGTTGCTTCAGCAAGGCTGGAATTGGGCAGATTAAACTTTGCGAAAGACGTATGAATCAAGCCGCATACAAGGTTATCCTGGAAAAACAGTTGCTTCCTTCTGCTCAGGCAATGTTCCCTAATTCTGAGGACTGTTGTTTCCAGCAGGACAATGCGCCATGCTACATAGCTAGGTTAATCAATGTGTGGATGAAGGACCACAACATCAAAACCCTGTCATGGCCAGCCCAATCTTCAGACCTGAACCCCATTGAAAACCTCTGGAATGTAATCAAGAGGAAGATGGATTGTCACAAGCCATCAAACAAAGAAGAAAGGCTTACATTTTTGCGCCAGTAGTGGCAGAAGGTCACCCAAAATCAGTGTGAAAGATTGGTGCAAAGCATGCCAAGACACATGAAAGCGGTGATTAAAAATCATGGTTATTCCACAAAATATTGATTTCTGAACTCTTCCTGAGTCAAAACATTAGTATTGTTGTGTCTAAATGATTATTAACTTGTTTTCTTTGCATTATTTGAGGTCTGAAAGCAAGGCATTGTTTGTTATTCTGACCATTTCTCATTTTCAAAAAAGAAATACCAAATTTTTGCTTGGAAATTCGGAGACATTTGTCAGTTTATAGAATAAAATAATTAACATTTTACTCAAAAATATACCTAAAAAGAGAAAAAAAAAATATATATATATATATATATATACACACATACTAATATAAATTTGTGTATACATACATTATATATACATACATACATTATATAATATATATATATATATATATATATATATATATATATATATATATATATATATACACACACATACACACATACATACATACATGCATACATACACACACATATACATATATACACACACATATACATATATACACACACATATACATATATACACACACATATACATATATACACACACATATACATATATATATTTCACATACATACGCAAATTGCCTTTGGCAGGAGAAATGTTTAATAATCTATCACATACAGTGAGAACGGAAAGTATTCAGACCCCTTTAAATTCTTCACTCTTTCATTGCAGCCATTTGGTAAATTAAAAAAAGTTCATTTTTTCTCATTAATCTACTCTGCACCCCATCTTGACAGAAAAAAACCCAAAATGTAGACATTTTTGCAAATATTTGTAAACAAGAAAAACTGAAATATCACTTGGTCATAAGTATTCAGACCCTTTGCTCAGACACTCATATTTAAGTCACATGCTGTCCATTTCCTTGTGATCCTCCTTGAGATGGTTCTGCTCCTTCAGTGGAGTCCAGTTGTGTTTAATTAAACTGATAGGACTTGATTTGGAAAGGCACACACCTGTCTATATAAGACCTCACAGCTCACAGTGCATGTCAGACCAAATGAGAATCATGAAGTCAAAAGGTCCTTCCCAAGGGGCTCAGAGGCTCAGAGACAATTGTGGCAAGGCACAGATCTGGCCAAGGTTACAAAACAATTTCTACAGTGCACAAGGTTCCTAAGAGCACAGTCGCGTCCATAATCCTTAAATGGAAGATGTTTGGGACCACCAGAACTCACTAGACCTGGCCGTCCAGCCAAACTAAGCAATCGTGGGCGAAGAGCCTTGGTGAGAGAGGTAAAGAAAAACCCAAAGATCATTGTGGCTGAGCTCCAGAAATGCAGTAGGGAGATGGGCCTCCATCAGTTGGGCCTTTATGGCAGAGTGGCTCAACAGAAGCCTCTCCTCAGTGCAAGACATATGAAAGCCCGTATAGTTTGCAAAAAAACACATGAAGGACTCCCAGACTATGAGAAATAAGATTCTCTGGTCTGAAGAGACAATGATAGAACTTTTTGGTGATAATTCTAAGTGGTGGGGTGCCTGCATGCGTGCCATCTTATGCAAAGTGCCATCGTTGCTAAGTGTGGGGCAGTTATTTCAATGGCAGTTAGTCAGGGCAGGAGGCAGGTAAAGTACTCTTTGACAACTTCTGTTTCAACCATGACCATTATTTCTCTCTCTATCATCCTATGTGCTTTTACTAGCCACTTTCACCACCCTGTCCCCCCTCCATCACCACTCATCCATATCAGCCCCTCTCCTATCTATAGCTCCCAGGCTCTTTTAACCTATCTGAATAATCTCAGTCCATCATGCTCCAGGGTCTTGCAGAAGAAGGGAATTTTGTTTACTTACCGTAAATTCCTTTTCTTCTAGCTCCTATTGGGAGACCCAGACAATTGGGTGTATAGCTTCTGCCTCCGGAGGCCACACAAAGTATTACACTTTAAAAAGTGTAACCCCTCCCCTCTGCTATACACCCTCCCGTGCATCACGGGCTCCTCAGTTTTGGTGCAAAAGCAGGAAGGAGGAAACTTATAAATTGGCCTAAGGTAAATTCAATCCGAAGGATGTTCGGAGAACTGAAACCATGGACCAAAAGAACAATTCAACATGAACAACATGTGTACACAACAACAGCCCGAAGGGAACAGGGGCGGGTGCTGGGTCTCCCAATAGGAGCTAGAAGAAAAGGAATTTACGGTAAGTAAACAAAATTCCCTTCTTTGTCGCTCCATTGGGAGACCCAGACAATTGGGATGTCCAAAAGCAATCCCTGGGTGGGTAAAAGAATACCTCGATAAAAAGAGCCGAAAAACGGCCCCCTCTTACAGGTGGGCAACTGCCGCCTGAAGGACTCGCCTACCTAGGCTGGCATCTGCCGAATCATCGGCATGCACCTGATAGTGTTTTGAAAAACTGGTGCCCCCCAGTGCTCAGTGAGGGGGAAGGAGGATACCAACGTATGCTCCAGCCCTCCCTGCCGACGTCCAGTCGGCCGTCCCGTCGTTACCCCTGACTGGCAGGCCCGAGAACGGGAGTATATGGCACTAGGCCGTAAGAGCCAGGGACTAAATTTAAAAACGCGGCCGGCAAACATGGCGCGGTCGGCGCGGTAGTCCCAGTCTCACAAACCAGTCAGCAACCGCTGCGGCGTTTGTAACACAGATGCTGCATGCACCGTCCCTCAGGGGACACAGAGTACGTTATGATGCAGGGCTCTGTCCCTGTAGTCACAAAAGTGCGGGAATCTGGTGGCCTATAGTGATCAGTGAGGGGGGGCGGAGGACAGCGAGGTGTGCTCCAGCCCTCACTGTCGGCATCATACCGACCGTCCCGCCCTTCTCCCTGACTGGCAGGCTCAGGGGCGGGAGTTTAACACACTAGGCTGCAAAAGCCGGGGACTAAAGTAAAAACCGCGGCCGGCAAACAGGCACGGTCGGCGCGGTAGTCCCAGACAAAAAATCCACACCGCAGTCGCAGCTGCGTCTGAGGCCAAGGTGCTTCATGCACCGTCCCAACGGGGACACAGAGTACCTGTAGATGCAGGGTGTCCCTGACGATACTCCGTCTCCTGTCCGGCAGATTCCCCCAGGGGCTGCGGATGTGGCTTGTGGCCACCAGATTCTCTGCCCCGGGTCTCCCTCAGCTGCAGCCAGAAGTTGCTGAAAACATGGCTGACGGCGTTCTCTGAGGAGGAGGGAGGCGTGGGCGTAGTCACAAAAAGTGCGGGAATCTGGTGCCCCAGCGTGAGTAGTGAGGGGGGCGGAGGACAGCTCAGTGTACTCCAGCCCTCACTGTCGGCGTCATACCGACCGTCCCGCCCTTTTCCTTGACTGGCAGGCCTGGGGGCGGGAGAATCCCATACTAGGCCGCAAAAGCCGGGGACTAAAGTTAAAACCGCGGCCGGCCGGCAGTGCACGGTCGGCGCGGTAGTCCCGGACCCATACCCACACCGCAGTCGCTGCAGCGTCTGGGCCCAAGGTGCTTTATGCGCCGTCCCAACGGGGACACAGATCACCTTGCCCAAGAAAGTGCGGGAATCTTCCAGTGCAGCGACCCTCCCTTCCCCTGACTGGCAGGCCCGGGGGCGGGTGTGTGGTACTAGGCCGCAGAAGCCGGGGACTAGAGTTATAAGCGCGGCCGGCAAACAAGCGCGGTCAGCGCGGTAGTCCCGGCGCACTAACACGCCCAGCAGTGCTGCAGCGTGTATGACACAAGCGCTCCATGCGCCGTCCCCAAGGGGACACAGAGTACCTCACAGTAGCAGGGCCATGTCCCTGACGATACCCAGCTCCTGTCCAGCAGATTCCCCAGGGGCTGCGGAGGGAGCACGGTCCCAGTGTCTGGAGACCGATTATGGATCCCACTTCACCCAGAGCCCTGCAGGGATGGGGAAGGAAAACAGCATGTTGGCTCCTGCCTATGTACCCGCAATGGGTACCTCAACCTTAACAGCACCGCCGACCAGAGTGGGGTGAGAAGGGAGCATGCCGGGGGCCAATATGGGCCCACTTTTCTTCCATCCGAAATAGTCAGCAGCTGCTGCTGACTAAATTGTGGAGCTATGCGTGCATGTGTGCCTCCTTCGCACAAAGCATAAAAACTGAGGAGCCCGTGATGCACGGGAGGGTGTATAGCAGAGGGGAGGGGTTACACTTTTTAAAGTGTAATACTTGGTGTGGCCTCCGGAGGCAGAAGCTATACACCCAATTGTCTGGGTCTCCCAATGGAGCGATAAAGAAAAAGCCATGCCACAATTCCAAAAACCATCTGCTCTCTCTCTCTTTTTATTGCTACTTCTCTCAGGCGATATCTCGCCTAATCCCGGTCCACCCCATGCCAACTTTACCTCCTCCCCCACCTCCCAAAGAAACCCTGCTAACCGCATTAGTTGTACACCCACACTTCCCTCTTTCAATTGTGCTCTCTGGAATCCACGGTCCGTATGTAACAAGCTTCCTTACATCCACAACCTCTTTCTCAATAACTCTCTTAATCTGCTAGCCCTCACTGAAACCTGGATTCAGGATTCTGACACTACTTCCCATGCCGCCATGTCTCACGGTGATTTACACTTTTCCCATTCACCAAGACCTGAAAACAGGCATGGTGGTGGAGTCGGCTTACTCCTGTCCCCACAATGTACTTTCCAGGTCATCCCCCCTGCTCCATCACTCTCATTCCCATGTTTCGAGGTTCACAACATCAGGCTCTTCCATCCCCTCTCACTCAGAGTAGCTACAATACACCGTCCACCAGGCTCACCCACCCAGTTCATTGACCACTTTTCAGCCTCGCTGGCGCACTTCATGTCTTCAGAATTACCAACCCTCATCCTAGGAGGCCTCAACATCCCCATGAACAGCCCCCCCTCCCCATCTGCATTTCAGCTTCAATCTCTAACCACCTCCCATGGCCTCTCTCAGCTCTCATCCTCTGAGGCACATGAAGATGGTAACACCCTTGACCTGGTCTTTATCCGCCTCTCCTCAATTTCTCACTTTGACAACTCCCCTCTTCCCCTCTCTGACGACATCTTCTCCTTCAAGCTCACAAACCCTCGTCCCCCCCGCCACATTCCCACATATCACACATTCAGAAAACTACAGGACATTGACTCTCAGACACTTACAGACTCTCTACACTCATCACTCTCCCCCATCTCCTCCCTTTCCTCTCCTAATCGGGCTGTAAATCACTACAATGACACACTCGGAAGAACCCTGGGCCAAGTAGCACCCCTCACCCTTAGAACCTCCAAACACAGAGTAAAACAGCCTTGGTTCACATCCCAAACTCGATTTCTCCAGCTATGCTCTAGGAGTGTCGAGCGCCTATGGAGGAAAACTTGCACACCAGAAAACTTCATCCACTACAAGTTAAAAGGACCTACAACTCTTCCCTTCCCCTTGCCAAACAGACCTACTTCACCACACTGATCTCCTCACTATCTAACAATCCAAAAAAGCTTTTTGACACCTTTCACTCCCTCCTCAGTCACAAAGTACAGACCTCTATCACAGACCTTCATGCTGATGACCTGGCCTTGTATTTCATAGAGAAAATAGAAAACATCCGCTGAGAGTTCAGCTCCCAGCCACCATACGTCGTGAATCCCATCCCTCACCACATATCATCCAGCTCACTTTCCACATTTGACCCAGTCACAGAAGAGGAAGTCTTCAGGCTCCTCTCTTCTTCTCGTGCTACCACTTGCCCTACTGATCCCTTCCCCCTCACACCTACTACAGTCCCTCTCTCCGGTTGTCACTACTTACCTAACTAAATCTTCAATTTCTCTCTCTCTCTTCTGGTATTTTCCCCTCCTCTCTCAAACACTATCGTTACTCCATTATTAAAAAAAAAACAAAAAAACCCCTTCTCTTTATCCATGCTGCACAAGCAATTACAGGCCAGTCTCCAATCTCCCCTTCATCTGCAAACTCTTGGAGCACCTGGTTTATTCTCGCCTCACCCGCTACCTTTCCACTCACTCCCTTCTAGATCCTTTAGAGTCTGGCTTCCGCCCTTTACACTCAACAGAAACTGCCCTTGTCAAAGTGACCAATGACTTATTGACAGCAAAACGTAACGGTGACTCTGCTTATTCTTCTTGACCTCTCTGCCACCTTCGACACTGTTGACCACCATCTCCTTCTCTCTATGCTCCATTCTATCGGCTAAAGGACACTGTGCATTCCTGGTTCTCTTCCTCTTTCTGGCCGCTTATTGAGTGTATCATTTCCTGGCTCCACATCTTCTCTTCCTCTCATTGTTGGGGTCCTTTAAGGTTCAGTCCTTGGCCCTCTTCTTTTCTCCCTCTACACTGCCCCAATTGGACAGACCATCAGCAGATATGGCTTCCAGTACCATCTTTATGCTGATGACACACAGCTATACACCTCATCCCCTGAGCTCACCCCCGCTGTACTACAGAACACAAGTGACTGCCTCACTGCAGTTTGCAACATCATGTCTGCTCTTTATCTGAAACTTAACCTTTCCAAAACTGAACTTCTTCTTTTCCCTCCGTCTTCCAACCTTCCGAAACCTGACATCACCCTCTCTGTGTGTGGCACAACGATAAGTCCTAGGCAGCAGGCCCGCTGTCTGGGTGTTATACTTGACACTGATCTCTCTTTCACCTCTCACAATCTCTTGCCCGCTCCTGCCATTTGCACCTTAAGAACATGTTTAGAATCCGCCCCTTTCTCACAATGGAAACAACAAAAACCCTCACCGTGGCTCTGACCCACTCCCGCCTCGACTACTATAACTCTATTAATTGGTCTCCCCCTAACTAGACTCTCTCCTCTACAGTCCATCCTTAATGCAGCAGCCAGGGTCACCTATCTGGCTAACCGCTACTCGCATGCCTCTGCTGTTTGCCAGTCATTGCACTGGCTGCCCATATATCACAGGATCCAATTCAAATTGCTTGTTCTCAGCCACAAAGCTCTCCACAGTGCAGCACCCCCCTACATCTCCACCCTCATCTCTGTCTATCACCCCACCCGTTCTCTAGGCTCTGCAAATGACTTTCGACAAACATCCACACGAATTCGAACCTCCCACTCCCGGATCCAAGACTTCTTCTGAGCTGCACCAATCCTCTGGAATGCTCTACTCCAAGAAGCTAGGACAAATCACAACTTACTCAGCTTCAGACGCTCCCTAAAAACACATCTTTTTAGGGTGGCCTATCATACATCCTAGCTAAATTAACTTCACATAGATCCTCCACGACCTCTCAGAACATAACTCCACGTTAAACTCCACCGCACCCAAATGTATTTCAAGGTTTTGGCTGACTGGTAAAGGCATCTATTATTAATCCCCCATTTCCTTGAGATGGCTGGATTGTCATTGTAAATAAGCACTTGTACCTTGCCCCTACCCCCATCTCATTGTAGATTGTAAGCTCTCATGAGGAGGGTTGTCTTTTTTTCCCTATAATTATTGTATTTTCTATAACTGTTACTTCTTTGTATTTGATCCTCCTGAATTTTGAAGTGCTGCGGCATAGGTTGGCGCTATAGAAATAAAGATTATTATTAATATGTGGTATGTGTGGAGAAAAACAGACACTGCTCATGACCTGCCCAATACTACCAACAGTGAAACATGGTGGTGGCAGCATTATGCTATGGGGTATTTTTCAGCTGCAGGGACAGGACGACTGGTTGCAATTGAAGAAAAGATGAATGTGCCTTGTACAAAGATACCATGGAAAAAAAACCTCTTCCAGAGTGCTCTGGACCTCAGACTTGGCCGAAGGTTCATCTTCCAACAAGACAATAACCCTAAGCACACAGCTAAAATAACAAAGGAGTGGCTTCAGAATAACTCTGTGACCATTCTTGACTGGCCCAGCCAGAACCCTGACATAAACCCACTTGAGCATCTCTGGAGAGACCTGAAAAGGGCTGTCCACCAATGTTCACCATCCAACCTGACAGAACTGGAGAGGCTCTGCAAGGCAGAGGATCCCCAAATCCAGGTGTGAAAAACTTGTTGCATCATTCCCAAGACGACTCATGGCTGTACTAGCTCAAAAGGGTGCTTCTACTCAGTACTCAACAAAGGGTCTGAATACTTATGACCATGTGATATTTCAGTTTTTCTTGTTTAATAAATTTGCAAAAATTTCTACATTTCTGTTAAGATGGGGTACAGACAGAGTGTACATTAATGGGAACGAAAATTTACTTTTTTAAATTTACTAATGAGATCAAATCTCAGCCTCCTGACTGAACAGATATCATATATTTGCTTACATTGGGGTACAGGGATGAAAAAAATAACAATTGGAAAAGACAAAAACAGCTTAATAGCCTTTAAACCTTATTTGAGCAGCTAATCACTCACAGACCATACCCTTATATGACGAGAGCGGCATAAAATAGTAACAGGTTGGAATTTTTGTATGAACATTTTAAAGGGAACCTGTCACCAGAATTTTCGCTATAAAACTAAAAGAATCCCCTTCTGCAGCTCCTGGGCTGCATTCTAGAAAGGTTCATCTTCCTACTGGCCCCCCTTTCAGACCTAAATAAACACTTTATAAAATCTTACCGTTTGGTATGCTAATGTGGTTTTATGGTCACGAGGGCAGGCTGTATTACTTCCGTTATTTGCCCTCCTGCCGCTGTTCACCGTCCCCCAGTGTTGATGAGGCCGCCGCCCTCATGTTACGCAAGGCTTCTTAAGTCTCGCACATGCCCAGTGGCACTATTGTGGGAGTGAGCGCTGTTCAAATGAGCGCGCCAGTGATGTAATTGCGCAGACGTGAGATTATAGGCGGTACTTATAGTACTTGGATGACGCTGGTGATGACATTCACAGCGCCGCCCATAATCTCACGCCTGCGCAATTACACCACCGGCGCTCGCGATTTGAACAGCGCTCAGTCCCGCGATAGTGCCACTGGGCATGTGAGAGACTTAAGGAGCCTTGCGTAACATGAGGGCGGCGGCATCATCTATGTAAATCAACACAGGGGGACGGCGAAAAGTTGCAGGAGGGGGAATAACGGAATAAATACAGCCCGCCCCTGTGGCCAGCAAACCTCATTAGCATACCAAAAGGTAAGAATTTATAAAAGTGCTTATTTAGGTCTGAAAGGGGGGCCAGTAGCAAGATGAACCTTTCTAGAACGCAGCCCAGGAGCTGCAGAAGGGGGTTCTTTTAGTTTCATAGCGAAAATTCAGGTGACAGGTTCCCTTTAAATCTCCTTTAAAAAGAAAGTATAACCAATTCTGTATAACTAGAACCTGACCATTTTTGTTTATTTTTTTTTTATTGTGTGTGTGGGGTATGGGGGGGGGGGCAGCCATGTAACTCAAGGCACTGCCAATATGATGGCAAATTGAAGAAAAATTCTCAGTGAATATTACCCATGTGTAGGAAGGTGGATGAAGGGTCGTGTTGGAGTCTCTTGGTCGGTGGCTACTTATCTGATGCACGTAGGAAGGAAAGAAGCAGAAAAGTTCTCCGTGACATTTACCTTGGCTGACGTCTGTAGAATAATCCTCCATGTGATGCCCTTCACTTCTGATGTACCCCTCGTCTCCCTCTGTATCTTCTACTTTAACTATAACCAGGTCATCAATCTACAACAGAATCATGAAGAATTACACAAGATTTCGGGAAATAACTGTTCACTAGCCTTACTCCAGTTACGTACCTCATTATCATCACCCTGTGACATATCATCCTGTGAGACATCGTCATTGTCATCTTCATCCTGAGGGCCATCTTCAGCTTCCTCATCCTGAGGGACATCGTCATTGTCAGCTTCCTCATCCTGAGGGACATCATCGTAGTCATCCTCTTCATCCTGAGGCAAATCGGTGGCATCATCCTTATCATGCTGGACATCGTCATCATTGCGTGGAAGATGGTCATCATCACCCTGCGACACATCATCTTCTTCATCCTGGGGAACATCATCGTCCTCATCCTCTTCATCCTGAGGGACATAGTCGGCATCATTATGCTGGTCATCCTCCTTCTCTGACCAGTCCTCTGAATTAGGGCTCTGACATCTCTCCGGTGTAATTCTCTTTATGGATCCATCTGTAGCAAACACACAAATGTAGTGAGTACACCGGGACTGATGTCTGTAGATGGAGCGGATGCTTGTTGCCTATATGTGATGACTGGTAAGAGGTCTCCTCACCTGGTGATGTGGGGGGAGTCTGGTCCTCCATGGTGATGGCTCGGAGCAGACCCTGTGTGAGGCTTCTCTCCGGGATCTTGTCCTTGCTGGTTCTCATGGAGGCTCCAGATCCGCACTCATAGGACCCTTTATAACCCTGTATGAGAAACAGATAAACACATGGCGCCATTAGGACTTCTAGTGTCACAATAACCAGAATACCTTCCATGGTACAGCAGACACCTGTCCTGGGACCAGAGGATGAAGCCCATAGATGGGAGATATCCCCCATATCACACTCAGGCCAACTATATACACCGGGGAGACGTCACCCTTCACCGATAAGTGCGGCAGCGATAAGGGCCACCTGTCACGTGATCACCCCGAGGTACAGCAGCAGAGGGCGAGGAGTCACGTGTCCCCCCTCCCAGGTATAGCAGTGGAGGGCGGCAGGTGCGCGGCACGTCACGTGTTCCCGTGGCTGTGCCCGGCCCACTCACCGTGCTGCTGTGTTCCCAGCTTACTCTGCCTCCGCCGCGTCCTCATCCCCTACCGGCGGCCGCACACTGATGAAGTCACCGCCCCTGGGCGGGAAGCACACAATGCATGCCGGGAAGTGAAGTTCTGCTCAGTCCTCTCTGAGATAACCACAGATCACGTGACTTCTGAATCGCCCATACATAGTGCAGACAGGAGGCTCACTGTGGCCGCAGTCAGTGATGGGAACATGGGGCCACAATGGTTATTTCTATTGTTACATTATCATTGTGTATTTCTCAGTGCCTCAGAGGATGCAGACTAGGAACTTGGAAGAGTTGATAATTTGGGCAGGTCTCCCCCTGCTGGGGACATGAGGTCACCATTCCCTGAGCCAAGAGGGAACACATTGGCCCCTTGCATGGTTGTTCCTTAGTCACCTGCCACCATATTCCTGTTATTTGCTCCTTGTCCATTCTCTCCCAAGGCCATTTAATTTTCCAGAAACTCCAATGACCCCCAGGAGGACACCTCCACTACCGTCCACCTCTGCTACTATCCATGTCCGCTACCGTCCACCTCTGCTACTATCCATGTCCGCTACCGTCCACCTCTGCTACTATCCATGTCCGCTACCGTCCACCTCTGCTGCTATCCATGCCCGCTACCGTCCACCTCTGCTACTATCCATGCCCGCTACCGTCCACCTCTGCTACTATCCATGTCCGCTACCGTCCACCTCTGCTACTATCCATGCCCGCTACCGTCCACCTCTGCTACTATCCATGCCCGCTACCGTCCACCTCTGCTACTATCCATGTCCGCTACCGTCCACCTCTGCTACTATCCATGTCCGCTACCGTCCACCTCTGCTACTATCCATGTCCGCTACCGTCCACCTCTGCTACTATCCATGCCCGCTACCGTCCACCTCTGCTACTATCCATGCCCGCTACCATCCACCTCTGCTACTATCCATGTCCGCTACCGTCCACCTCTGCTACTATCCATGTCCGCTACCGTCCACCTCTGCTACTATCCATGTCCGCTACCGTCCACCTCTGCTACTATCCATGTCCGCTACCGTCCACCTCTGCTACTATCCATGTCCGCTACCGTCCACCTCTGCTACTATCCATGTCCGCTACCGTCCACCTCTGCTACTATCCATGCCCGCTACCGTCCACCACTGCTACTATCCATGTCCGCTACCGTCCACCTCTGCTACTATCCATGTCCGCTACCGTCCACCTCTGCTACTATCCATGTCCGCTACCGTCCACCTCTGCTACTATCCATGCCCGCTACCGTCCACCTCTGCTACTATCCATGCCCGCTACCGTCTACCTCTGCTACTATCCATGCCCGACTCCGCTACCATCCATTTCTGCTTTCGACACCCACTACCATCCATGTTTCCATGTCTGATTCCAGTACCATCCATGTCTGCTTTCGACACCCACTACCATCCATGTCTGATTCCAGTACCATCCATGTCTGCCGTCGACCCCCACTACCATTCATGTCCAACTCCGCTACCATCTATGTCTGCTGTCGACCCCTGCTACCATCAATGTCAGCTACTATCCGTGTCTGCCGTCGACCCCCGCTACCATTCATGTCCAACTCCGCTACCATCTATGTCTGCTGTCAACCCCCGCTACCATCAATGTCCGGCTCCGCTACATCCATGTCTGCTGTCGACCCTGCTACCATCAATGTTCGCCTCCGCTACTATTCATGTCCCACCTCCGCTACCATCCATGCCTGCTACCGTCCGTTCACCTCCGCCACCATCCATGCCCAACTTAGCTACCATCCATGTCTGCAGTCGACCCCTAGTACCATCGGTCTGCTACTATCCATGTCCGACGCCACTACCATCCATATCTCCCGTCATCTCCCACTACCATCCATGTCCGCCTCTGTGATCATCCATATCCTCCTCCGCTACCATTCATGTCTGCCGTCGAACCCCGCTATCATCCATATCCTCCTCCACTACCATACATGTCTGCCGTCGACCCCTGCTACCATCCATGTCTTCCTCTGCTACCCTCCATGTCCGCTACTATCCATGTCCGCCTCCGCTACCATCCATATCTGTTACCATGCATGTCTGCTGTTGCCTTCTGCTACCATCATCTCCTAGAAGATCTATTACAGCAGTCATCAAGTTACTGGAGTGTATGGTTTGTGCCTGTGCTGACTCATTAGGCACCCGGTACCACAGATGTGTTTGCAGCACCATTGATAAAGGCAAAAAATGCCGAAACGTCTGGATGCAGTCTTTACTTTTCGGCATAAATAAAATCACAATTTTGGACAGACTGACGTTTCATTTTTTCTTATAATGAGTGCCGAAATATTTTGATTTTAATTTGGACTTATTTTTTACTTCTGAGCACAACCACAGTTGAGCCAGGCTTCTCTCTTTTTGAATCTCCCCATGCTATCCAGATAATCCCAGACTTATAAATCCATATGTTGTTGTGGTCCATGTACAGACCATGATTGACAGACTGGCCACAAGGTACATGGCCTTAGATATGAGGCTGTAAAGTGCAGTTCCTCAGACCTGGGGGCCGGTCCTTGAATCACAGTCCATGCTCGGATTGTGGCACCTGGAGGTGTGAATCCATCATTAGGCTGAATTCATACATACTTGTTTTACAGTTCAAGTAATATAGACCAATTTTTTTCTCTCTCAGGTGTCATCCTAGGGGCATCAGTTATTTTCTCATCCTTTTTTCTCACTTAAGCAGGTACTCTTTAGACTTTTTTCTTTGTCGCTCCATTGGGAGACCCAGACAATTGGGTGTATAGCTTCTGCCTCCGGAGGCCACACAAAGTATTTCACTTGAAAGTGTAAACCCCTCCCCTCTGCCTATACACCCCCCCGTGCATCACGGGCTCCTCAGTTTTTATGCTTTGTGTTGAAGGAGGCACACATGCACGCAAGCTCCACAATTTAGTCAGCAGCAGCTGCTGACTATATCGGATGGAAGAAAAGAGGGCCCATAACAGGGCCCCTGGCATGCTCCCTTCTCACCCCACTTTGGTCGGCGGTGCTGTTAAGGTTGAGGTACCCATTGCGGGTACAAAGGCTGGAGCCACATGCTGTTTTCCTTCCCCATCCCTTAGGGGCTCTGGGTGAAGTGGGATCCTAATCGGTCACCAGGCACTGGGACCGTGCTCCCTCTGCAGCCCCTGGGGG
Source organism: Anomaloglossus baeobatrachus (assembly GCF_048569485.1). NCBI lineage: Eukaryota > Metazoa > Chordata > Amphibia > Anura > Aromobatidae > Anomaloglossus > Anomaloglossus baeobatrachus. Next base: position 266,205,433 of record NC_134357.1, on the reverse strand, counting down.
AATCTGCTGGACAGGAGACCAGGTATCGTCAGGGACAGGCCCTGCTCCTCTGAGGTACTCTGTGTCCGCTTGGGGACGGCGCATAGAGCGCCTGTCTAATGGACGCTGCAGCAGCTGCTGGTTGTGTTTGTGCGCCGGGACTACCGCGCTGACCGCGCTTGTTTGCCGGCCGCGCTTATAACTTTAGTCCCCGGCTTTTGCGGCCTAGTACCGCATATTCCCGCCCCCGGGCCTGCCAGTCAGGGGTAAGGGCGGGACGCTGCACTGGACGTCAGCGCTGAGGGCTGGAGCATACTTAGTATCCTCCTCCCCCCTCACTGAGCACCGTGGGGCACCAGATTCCCGCACTTTCTAAGGCACGCCCACGGCTCCCTCCTCCTCTCAGAACGCTGGCAGCCATTCCTATCAGCACTTCTGACGCTGGAGAACTTCAGAGACGAGCTCTACAGCTCTGGGAGGCACAGGCAGGGAATCTGGTGGTCACACAAACGCTGAGGGCGGTCGGTAAGCCGCACCTGTTACTAGGTGCTTGCCCCCCTGGGTGCCGAAGTGTATATTTATATGCTTATATTGTATACATTTACTCTGTACGGCCGCACTAGTGCTTTGGCTATATACCCTCTCTGATTGCTCTAAGAGGAGACAACAGCATGTCGTCCGCAAAAAGCAAGGGTGCTTACTTTGCAACCTGTACCTCATGTGCGGCTATGCTACCTGCAGGTTCCTTCATTTTTGCCAAAGTCTCTCCATACCTCATAGCCAAAAAACTTTAAGAAGTAGTCATAAGCACAAGTGTGCAGATAAAAGATTCTTTAATGAACAGGCAGTGATATAATACAGGGTATGGATATATAAATAGTATACAAAAGGTTACAGAGACATGGAGGGTGATAGATTCCCCAAATGTGACTGCTTACAAAATCACACAAGTTTAATCATGTATAGCTCACTGGCATGGTTAGTGCTAGGAAAAGGTTACTGAACAATACAGTGTAGCCAGGAAGGTCAGCAGCTGAAAAGATCAATATACCAGCGACACTTAGAAAATAACCATTATTTTCTAAGTGTCGCTGGTATATTGATCTTTTCAGCTGCTGACCTTCCTGGCTACACTGTATTGTTCAGTAACCTTTTCCTAGCACTAACCATGCCAGTGAGCTATACATGATTAAACTTGTGTGATTTTGTAAGCAGTCACATTTGGGGAATCAATCACCCTCCATGTCTCTGTAACCTTTTGTATACTATTTATATATCCATACCCTGTATTATATCACTGCCTGTTCATTAAAGAATCTTTTATCTGCACACTTGTGCTTATGACTACTTCTTAAAGTTTTTTGGCTATGAGGTATGGAGAGACTTTGGCAAAAATGAATGACTTCTATTCTTTTTATATACATATATGTCCCCAGAAGTCTTTGCCTCTTACCATTGTTAAGATCCATTTTCACTGTTCTACGTTTTTCAATTACCTGCAGGTTCCACCTACCCTCATTGTGTGCAATGCTCGGCCCCTGTGACACTCACTCAGCCGGAGCCTCTGCCACTGGTGGGACCCTCGGCCCAGGTGGAACCACCTGCTGCCACTGTCCAGGTGACAGGGACAGAGTTTGCAGTATTCGCTGACAAACTTTCTGAGTCTATGGATAAATGGTCTGCTAAGATACTAGAAGCTTTGCAGTCCAGACCTGTAACACAGGCCCCGGGCACTGTTGAACCTTTTCCCTCAGACCCCCCTCGGTCGGCGCAGCAAAGTGCTCCTGGGGCGACTCATAGGTCCCACGGTGAGGACTCTGACACGGACCGCAGTCCCAGACCGGCTAAGCGGGCTCGCCGGGAGCTTCCCTCGACTTCATCACAGTGTTCAGGGTCTCAGCATGAGGACTCTCTGGAGGATGAAGCGGAGGCGGCAGATCAGGGCTCTGATTCTGACGCCGCTCTCAACCTTGATACACCTGAAGGGGACGCCATAGTAAACGACCTTATAGCGTCCATCAATCAGGTGTTGGATCTTTCTCCTCCAACTCCTCAGATTGAGGAGTCAGCTTCTCAGCAGGAGAAATTCCATTTTAGGTTTCCCAAACGTACACGGAGTGCGTTTCTTGATCACTCCGACTTCAGAGATACAGTCCAGAAACACCGAGCTTTTCCAGATAAGCGCTTTACTAAGCGCCTTAATGACACACGTTATCCCTTCCCCCCTGACCAAGGTGGATCCTCCAATCTCTAGACTGGCGGCTAGATCCATAGTTGCAGTGGCAGACGGTGCATCACTCAAGGATGCCACTGACAGGCAGATAGAGCTCCTGATGAAATCCATCTATGAAGCTATCGGCGCGTCCTTTGCTCCGGCATTCGCAGCCGTATGGGCACTCCAAGCTATCTCAGCTTGTCAGTCTGAGATTAATGCAGTCACACGTGCCTCTACTCCGCAGGTTGTGTCCTTAACCTCTCAGGCGTCGGCGTTTGCGTCCTACGCCATGAATGCTGTCCTGGACTCTGCGAGCCGTACGGCGGTAGCATCCGCCAATTCGGTGGCAGTCCGCAGGGCCATGTGGCTACGTGAATGGAAGGCAGACTCTGCTTCCAAAAAGTTCTTAACCGGTTTGCCATTTTCTGGCGACCGCCTGTTTGGCGAGCAATTGGATGAAATCATTAAACAATCCAAGGGAAAGGACTCGTTCTTACCCCAGTCCAAACCAAACAGACCTCAACAACGGAAGGTACAATCGAGGTTTCGGTCCTTTCAGCCCTCAGCCAGGTCTCAATTCTCCTCGTCCAACAGGCCACAGAAGGGTCAGAGGAACTCTGATTCATGGCGGTCTCAGTCACGTCCTAAAAAGACCGCCGGAGGAACCGCTCCCAAAGCGGCCTCCTCATGACTTTCGGCCTCCCCAAACCGCATCCTCGGTCGGTGGCAGGCTCTCCCGCTTTTGCGACGCCTGGTTGCCACATGTCCAAGACCGATGGGTGAGAGACATTCTGTCTCACGGTTACAGGATAGAGTTCCGCTCTCGTCCTCCGACCCGTTTCTTCAGAACATCTCCGCCCCCCGAGCGAGCCGATGCTCTTCTTCAGGCAGTGAGCACTCTGAAGGCAGAAGGAGTGGTGATCCCTGTTCCCCTTCAGCAATGGGGTCACGGTTTTTACTCCAACTTGTTTGTGGTGCCAAAAAAGGACGGATCTTTCCGTCCCGTTCTGGACCTCAAACTGCTCAACAAACACGTGAAAACCAGGCGGTTCCGGATGGAATCTCTCCGCTCTGTCATCGCCTCGATGTCCCAAGGAGACTTCCTAGCATCAATCGACATCAGGGATGCTTATCTCCACGTGCCGATTGCACCAGAGCATCAGCGCTTCCTGCGTTTCGCCATCGGGGACGAACACCTTCAGTTCGTGGCGCTGCCTTTCGGCCTGGCGACAGCCCCACGGGTCTTCACCAAGGTCATGGCAACAGTGGTAGCAGTCCTACACTCTCAGGGACACTCGGTGATCCCTTACTTAGACGATCTCCTTGTCAAGGCCCCCTCTCGGGTGGCATGCCAACACAGCCTGAACATTGCTCTGGAGACTCTCCAGAGATTCGGGTGGATCATCAATTTCCCAAAGTCAAAATTGACACCGACCCAATCGCTGACATATCGCGGGATGGAGTTTCATACTCTCTCAGCGATAGTGAAACTTCCGCTGGACAAACAGCGTTCACTAAGGACAGGGGTGCAATCTCTCCTTCGAGCCCAGTCGCACCCCTTGAGGCGCCTCATGCACTTCCTAGGGAAGATGGTGGCAGCAATGGAGGCAGTTCCATTTGCGCAGTTTCATCTGCGTCCACTTCAATGGGACATTCTCCGCAAATGGGACAGGAAGTCGACGTCCCTCGACAGGAACGTCTCCCTTTCTCGGGCAGCCAAGGCCTCCCTTCAGTGGTGGCTTCTTCTCACTTCTTTGTCGAAGGGGAAATCATTCCTACCCCCATCCTGGGCTGTGGTCACGACGGACGCGAGTCTGTCAGGGTGGGGAGCGGTCTTCCTCCACCACAGGGCTCAGGGTACCTGGACTCAGCCAGAGTCCTCCCTTCAGATCAATGTTCTGGAGATAAGGGCAGTGTATCTAGCCCTAAAGGCGTTCCAGCCGTGGCTGGAAGGCAGGCAGATCCGAATTCAGTCGGACAACGCCACGGCGGTGGCATACATCAACCACCAAGGCGGCACACGCAGTCGGCAAGCCTTCCAGGAAGTTCGGCGGATTCTGCTGTGGGTGGAAGCCACAGCCTCCACCATCTCCGCAGTTCACATCCCGGGCGTAGAAAACTGGGAAGCAGACTTTCTCAGTCGCCAGGGCATGGACGCAGGGGAATGGTCTCTTCACCCAGACGTGTTTCAAGAGATCTGTTGCCGCTGGGGGAAGCCGGACGTCGACCTAATGGCGTCCCGGCACAACAACAAGGTCCCGGCATTCATGGCACGGTCTCAAGATCACAGAGCTCTGGCGGCAGACGCATTAGTTCAGGATTGGTCGCAGTTTCGGCTGCCTTATGTATTTCCTCCTCTGGCACTACTGCCCAGAGTATTACGCAAGATCAGGTCCGACTGCCGCCGCGCCATCCTCATCGCCCCAGACTGGCCGAGGAGGTCGTGGTACCCGGATCTGTGGCATCTCACGGTGGGTCAACCGTGGGCACTACCAGACCGTCCAGACTTACTGTCTCAAGGGCCATTTTTCCATCTGAATTCTGCGGCCCTCAACCTGACTGTGTGGCCATTGAGTCCTGGATCCTAGCGTCTTCAGGGTTATCTCAAGAGGTCATTGCCACTATGAGACAGGCCAGGAAACCAACGTCCGCCAAGATCTACCACAGGACGTGGAGGATCTTCTTATCCTGGTGCTCTGATCAGGGTTTTACTCCCTGGCCATTTGCCTTGCCCACTTTTCTGTCCTTCCTTCAATCCGGAATGGAAAAGGGTTTGTCTCTCGGCTCTATTAAGGGACAAGTCTCGGCGCTCTCTGTGTTTTTTCAAAAGCGTCTAGCCAGGCTTCCGCAGGTCCGCACGTTCCTGCAGGGAGTTTGCCACATAGTCCCTCCTTACAAGCGTTCGCTAGAACCCTGGGATCTGAACAGGGTGCTAACGGCTCTTCAGAAACCACCTTTCGAGCCAATGAGAGATATTTCTCTTTCACGCCTTTCGCAGAAGGTGGTCTTCCTAGTGGCAGTCACATCACTTCGGAGAGTGTCTGAGCTAGCTGCATTGTCATGCAAAGCCCCCTTCCTGGTGTTTCACCAGGACAAGGTGGTTCTGCGTCCGGTTCCGGAATTTCTCCCTAAGGTGGTATCCCCTTTTCATCTCAATCAGGATATCTCCTTACCTTCTTTTTGCCCTCATCCAGTTCACCAATGTGAAAAGGATTTGCACTTGTTAGATATTGTGAGAGCACTTAGACTCTACATTTCTCGTACGGCGCCCCTGCGCCGCTCGGATGCGCTCTTTGTCCTTGTCGCTGGCCAGCGTAAAGGGTCGCAGGCTTCCAAGTCAACCTTGGCTCGGTGGATCAAGGAACCAATTCTTGAAGCCTACCGTTCTTCTGGGCTTCAGGTTCCTTCAGGGCTGAAAGCCCATTTTACCAGAGCCGTGGGTGCGTCCTGGGCATTGCGGCACCAGGCTACGGCTCAGCAGGTGTGTCAGGCGGCTACCTGGTCGAGTCTGCACACTTTCACGAAACACTATCAGGTGCATACCTACGCTTCGGCAGATGCCAGCCTAGGTAGGCGAGTCCTTCAGGCGGCGGTTGCCCACCTGTAGGAAGGGGCCGTTTTACGGCTCTATTACCGAGGTATTCTTTTACCCACCCAGGGACTGCTTTTGGACGTCCCAATTGTCTGGGTCTCCCAATGGAGCGACAAAGAAGAAGGGAATTTTGTTTACTTACCGTAAATTCCTTTTCTTCTAGCTCCTATTGGGAGACCCAGCACCCGCCCCTGTTCCCTTCGGGCTGTTGTTCTTTTGTGTACACATGTTGTTCATGTTGAATTGTTCTGGGTTCATGGTTTCAGTTCTCCGAACATCCTTCGGATTGAATTTACCTTAGACCAATTTATAAGTTTCCTCCTTCCTGCTTTTGCACCAAAACTGAGGAGCCCGTGATGCACGGGGGGGTGTATAGGCAGAGGGGAGGGGTTTACACTTTTAAGTGTAATACTTTGTGTGGCCTCCGGAGGCAGAAGCTATACACCCAATTGTCTGGGTCTCCCAATAGGAGCTAGAAGAAAAGGAATTTACGGTAAGTAAACAAAATTCCCTTCTTTTAGTCATTCTTAAAGTGAACTAATCACCAGGATTTTCCTATATAACCTAAAGCCAGTGCTATACTGGCACTATCAGGCAGATTCTATACATACCTGTAGTGGTCAGCAAGGATTTATAGGTTTTGAAATCCAAGAAAGTAAAGTTTATAAAATGAGCAGCTTGTTGAGTGACAGCAGCTGAGGATCAGATAATAGCGGGGTGGTGTGGGGGGGGGGTCATAGTTTTCCCCTCCCCCTGTTACTTATGCTACTTTTATTATAGAGGTGATTTAATTTTTGACTAGCAGGACCTGTGCTGAGGTCATACCCATGTGACCAGAAGGGGCGGGGCCTCAGCCAACAGAAAGATGTTACTTCCTGGTATCAGCTTTGTTGGCTGAGGCCCCGTCCCTTATGGTCACATGGGTATGACCTCAGCCCAGGTCCTGCTAGTCAAAAATGAAATTTATTCTATAATAAAATTAGCATAAGTAACAGGGTGAGGGAATAACTATGAATACCCCCCCAGATATTATCTGATCGGCAGCTGCTGTCACTCAACAACTGATTATTTTATAAACTTTACTTTCTTGGATTTCAAAACCTATACATCCGAGCTGACCACTAATGGTATGTAGAGAATCAGCCTAATAGTGCTAGTATAGCACTGGCTTTAGGTTATATAGGAAAATCCTGGTGATTAGTTCACATTAACAATGGATCAATTAAAAATGGATGAAACGCTGAAGTACAAAGTCTGTCTTCTGTGATTCATTAATTTCCTACCGATCCCCATAGACAATAATGGCCGAGTCTGATCCACAAAAGGATGAGAATAAAGATCTGCTTTGAGTCTCACGGACCCGGGACATATATCTATGTTTAAGATTGATGTGTGTACTGTATGTATCAAAAAATTCATATAGGTTCAAATTTTGTCTGAGCAAAAAAAAAAAGTGTAAATGTAGATTAGGCTGCAAGAGACCCAGAATGCCCATCTGACAATTGTCCTTGCAGCAGGTTGACCACTCCTCTTGGACAATAAAAATAAAGAATGAGGTGAAGTGTTACTTGCACTGTAAGCAGCACATCTTCCATAGTCCTGGAACATCAGGTCAGAAAGGAGAGGGGAAGCATACAGCACACACAGCACGGTAAGAGGACACTGTGTATAGTCCTGTGTGTGCTATCCCCCTTCTCCATCCAGTAGTGATCTGTCGGTCTCGAACGATCCGACCCAAAGATCCGACTCCCTGCTGTGACTGACAAGAGCCGGATCCCCAGTGAAAGCCACTAAATTCTCTAAACGGCTGTCACTGGGCGTAAAGTTTTGGGGTTTGGTGGGAAATCCCCGCTCACCTGAACAAAACCCCGCCTACTCAGTAAATTAATTGGGCCGTTGTGAGTCGGCGGAGTTTAGCCACGGGTGGTTTTGGCGGCGTTAACACAAGCTGCGGTGAACACATTTAATAGGGAGCCATGAACAATCCGAAAGAGCTGGCTCTTTTTTGTGAGCGGAGCCATGGAAACCGGATCACTAAAAAGAGCTGGACAGCCCGTCACTACCATCCAGAGATTGTTAAAGCGGTGGTTCACTGCTCTGCGGTACTGACCACATTCCTGTAAAACTAATAGGGAAGGCTTTTTCTAAATACCTTGATAAGCCAATTTTGCCTGTGAGCAGCACTATACTGGCCTGCTCACCCCCATAAAGTGATCCCCCCCCCAGGCTCCGCGACCTCTGAGATCCGGTGATGTCAGGTCAACTTCCAGGTGCTATGACTAAGGGCACCTCTGTGCCAGAAACGCGTTGGTGAATGCTCACTTCTGCTTTCTAATGTAGACCAATAAATTGCATTTTTTAATATACCGGATGGTATGTGCTGCACTCTTCACTCCTCCTCTAATTGCCTTCGCTCTCCAGCACAGGAGGAGTTAATTTCTGCTGGCCTGTTATCAGCTGTTGGGAGCTCAGGTTGCTGATCACCAACTCCAGCCTTTATAAGCTTCTGGAAACTGGGGTTGAGTGCCGGCTGTAGCTCTTTGCTTCCTGGTGCTATCCAGTTGCATGGTGATCATCAGTTTGCAATTCAGTGTGGTGTGTGAGTCATCAAATTGTGAAGTTATTTCCTACCCCTTTTGCATTACTCCCCAGTTCACAAATTGTCCCTCCTTTGTGTTTGAGTGCAGTGTGCTCGAGTTTTCGTTTACCCTTGTCTGTGACTATTTGTGGAGTGTGGTCCTTTATTCCAAATTGATACATAATCTGTAAGATATTGTTTTACATCATGATAGCTAATGTTTTTTGTTTTGTTGTCTCTTGTAGGTTTTCTGGCAATGGGTACTTCGTCTGCTGCCTTTAATTTGAAATGTTTCCACCATTTCTATCGTTGTCCGCTCCACCTGTAATCAGATCTGGGAAAGACTCTACCATGCTTTCGAGCCTAAGACTGGGAATGTATCACCCAAGGTTTTCACCAAAGCTGCCAATTCCCCAACTGTATTGGGACCTTGGATGGAAAACTCATCCGTGTAAGGAAGCCACCAAACTCAGGGACCCTATACTTCAATTATAAACAATTCTTTTCTGTAGTGCTGTTGGCCTTGGTTGACAGCACCTATAAGTTTGTAACTGGTCTCCCGTTGAAGCAGATGCGAAACACGTGTCGGGACCGGGTCCACATGTGAGGCTGGCAGACTCCCCTCCTCGGGTGCTATACATACCACAGGTAGGTCCTTCAGGTGCCAATCTCCACCATTGTATGATTTTTTTTTTCTTTATTTGAGATTATACTACGTACTCGCTGGTGGTGTTACATACTATCGTTTCAGGCCCTGATTTGGACCTTATCCTGTTGGTTACTTTTCATGTATAAGCACTCCATTACTCTACTATCTTAGGGGATATACCTATGTTTCTCTGGTCATTTATATGGCCATCTGGGATATAATCAAACTATCCTGTTCCCCGCACAGAAATTAAGGGGTAACCTGTCTCCCTCCCTGTGACCTTCTTTTCTCTGTCTCATTTAATTGGATTTTAACTATGTCTAACCACTAACTGCAATCACATGTGATTTCCAGTCTATTTGTTGTGGTTGGGGATGAGGCATTCCAAATTATCAGACATGTTTGAGGCCCTATCCCCACAGAGGTTTGTGCCACTATCGCCGCATCTTTAATTATAGATTTTTCCGGCCCCGTCAATTATTGGAATATACCTTTAGGGTATGTGCCCACGATCAGGACTCACTGTGTCCTTGACGCAGCAGGTCCTGACCTGCGGGGCCGCGAGTGTCTTCTCCGCAGTAGAAAGCAGCTGCTTGTACCCACGATCAGGGTTCAGAGCACTGCGGTCTCTCGCTTGTGTTCTCCCTATAGAGGATGCATGTGATTCCGCAGAAAACAATTTACATGCTACAGTCTGGAAAGACGCACCGCTGGTCAGGGTTTGCTTTGGAAGAAACATGCACAGTGGGCACGGGATTTCTAGATATCTCATCCACTATGCTTGTACTGTACAACACAGCGTTTATAACACAGCGAAAACATGCTACATCCAAAACGCTATAAACACTGATCGAAGGCACGCACCCTTAGGATTTTTTGTGCTTCTTGAAGGGTACGGATGGTTCTCTAGTTAAGTGAACAAAATGTTAATGCATTAATTATATTTCATCTTCCATAAACACACCAATATCCACGATTGTCCAGTGTATATTGCAGATGATGTAAACATTGGGCCCAATACTGCAACAGTCCCTTATGTTGGACGTAGCCGCCTTGAGGCCTCAAAGTGTGTGAAAGTGAAATGTTCGCTAGCTATTTTATGTCAGAGGGAGTATATGTTGTCTGTAATAAAAAACATTTTTATTGTAAAAAAGAAAAATGTGTGTTGTGTAATATAATTGGTGGTGGGTCTGAATTTGAAGAAATATATAGACTTTAAAAGGGACATATAGTTAACTTCAAAAACTTTTTTTTGTTAGAAAATCACTCCCAAAGAAAAAAAGAAAGCCATACTGTTGGCAAGTATTTCCAAAATAAAAACACTGGCTAATCTTGCCACTACATATAAAGAAGGGAATTTTGTTTACTTACCGTAAATTCCTTTTCTTCTAGCTCCTATTGGGAGACCCAGACAATTGGGTGTATAGCTTCTGCATCCGGAGGCCACACAAAGTATTATACTTAAAAGTGTAAACCCCTCCCCTCTGCCTATACACCCTCCCGTGCATCACGGGCTCCTCAGTTTTGGTGCAAAAGCAGGAAGGAGGAAACTTATAAATTGGCCTAAGGTAAATTCAATCCGAAGGATGTTCGGAGAACTGAAACCATGGACCAAAAGAACAATTCAACATGAACACAATGTGTACACAAAAGAACAACAGCCCAAAGGGAACAGGGGCGGGTGCTGGGTCTCCCAATAGGAGCTTGAAGAAAAGGAATTTACGGTAAGTAAACAAAATTCCCTTCTTCTTTGTCGCTCCATTGGGAGACCCAGACAATTGGGATGTCCAAAAGCAATCCCTGGGTGGGTAAAAGAATACCTCGATAAAAAGAGCCGAAAAACGGCCCCCTCTTACAGGTGGGCAACTGCCGCCTGAAGGACTCGCCTACCTAGGCTGGCATCTGCCGAATCATCGGCATGCACCTGATAGTGTTTCGTGAAAGTGTGCAGACTCGACCAGGTAGCCGCCTGACACACCTGCCGAGCCGTAGTCTGGTGTCGCAATGCTCAGGACACCGACGGCTCTGGTAGAATGGGCCTTCAGCCCTGCAGGAATCGGAAGCCCAAAAGAACGGTATGCTTCAAGAATCGGTTCCTTGATTCACCGAGCCAAGGTTGACTTGAAAACCTGAAATCCCTTACTCTGGTCCGCGATAAGGACAAGAGCGCATCAGACCGGCGCAGGGGCGCCGTGCGAGAAATGTAGAGCCGGAGTGCTCTCACCAGATCTAATAAACGCAAATCCTTTTCACATTGGTGAACTGGATGCGGACCCAAAGAGGGTAAGACGAAACGGGGATACCTTAGTGAGAAAGGCCGGGACCGGACGTAGAACCACCCTATCCTGGTGAAACACCAGGAAGGTGGCTTTGCATGACAGCTCTGCCAGTTGAGATACTCTTCTGAGTGATGTGACTGCCACTAGGAAGGCCACCCTTTGTGAAAGAAAGTGGGCAAGGCAAACGGCCAGGGAGTAAAACCCTGATCAGAGCACCAGGATAAGAAGATCCTCCAAGTCCTGTGATAGATCTTGGCGGACGTTGGTTTCCTGGCCTGTCTCATGGTGGCAATGACATCTGGAGATATCCCTGATGACGCTAGGAGCCACCACACAGTGAGGATTAGAGCCGTAGAATTCCGAAGGAAATATGGCCCTTGAGGCAGCAAGTCAGGTCGGTCAGGGAGTGCCCACGGTTGACCCACCGTGAGGTGCCACAGATCCGGGTACCACGATCACCTCGGCCAGTCTGGAGCAACGAGGATGGCGCGGCGACAGTCTGACCTGATCTTGCGTAACACTCTGGGCAGTAGTGCCAGAGGAGGAAATACATAAGGCAGTCGAAACTGCGACCAGTCGTGAACTAGCGCGTCTGCCGCCAGAGCTCTGTGATCCTTGGACCGAGCCATGAATGCCGGGACTTTGTTGTAGTGCTGAGACGCCATTAGATCGACGTCCGGCGTTCCCCAACGGCAACAGATCTCTAGAAACACGTGCGGGTGAAGACCATTCCCCTGTGTCCATGCCCTGGCGACTGAGAAAAATCTGCTTCCCAGTTTTCTACGCCCGGGATGTGAACTGCGGAGATGTTGGAGGCTGTGGCTTCCGCCCACAGCCGAAACTGCCGAACTGCTCGGAAGGCTTGACGACTGCGTGTGCCGCCCTGGTGGTTGATGTACGCAACTGCCTTGGCGTTGTCCGACTGAATTCGGATCTGCCTGCCGTCCAGCTACCGCTGGAACACCTTTAGGGCTAAATCCACTGCCCTTATCTCCAGAACATTTAACCGAGGGGAGGACTCTGTCGGAGTCCAGGTTCCCTGAGCCGAGTGGTGGAGGAAGACCGCTCCCCACCCTGACAGACTCGCGTCCGTCGTGACCCCAGCCCCGGCTGGGGGCCGGAAGGATCTTTCCTTCGCCCAGGAAGTGGAAAGAAGACACCACTGAAGAGAGGTTTTGCTGCAAGGGAAAGAGAGACGTTCTTGTCTAGGGACGTCGACCTCCTGTCCCATTTGCGGTGTCCGATTGAATCGGACGCAGACGAAACTGCGCAAGGGAACTGCCTCCCTTGCTGTCACCATCTTCCTGGGACAGTGCATGAGGCGCCTCAAGGGGTGACTGGGCCCGCCTGTCTGTAGTGAACGCTGACTATGCAGCGGAAGCTTCACTATCGCTGAGAGAGTATAAAACTCCATCCCGAGATAAGTCAGTGATTGGGTCGGTGTCAATTTTGACCCTGGAATTTTGATGATCTACCCGAACCCCTGGAGAGTCTCCAGAGCAATGGTCAGGTTGTGTTGACATGCCACCCAGGAGGGTGTCTTGACTAGAGGATCGTCTAGGTAAGTGATCACCGAGTGGCCCTGTAGGACCGCCACCACTGCTGCCATGACCTTGGTGAAGACCCGTGGGGCTGTCGCCAGGCCGAATGGCAGTGCCACGAACTGAAGGTGTTCATCCCTGATGGCGAAACGCAGAAAGCGTTGAAGCTCGGGTGCGATCGGCACATGGAGATAAGCATCCTTGATGTCAAGTGATGGTAGGAAGTCTCCTTGTGACATCGAGGCTTCAGAGTGTTCACCGTGCATCGGCTCACTCGGGGGGCGGAGATGTTCTGAAGAAACGAGTCGGAGGACGAGAGGAGAGCTGTATCCTGTAACCGTGAGACAGAATGTCTCTCACCCATCGGTCTTGGACTGCGGCAAGGACGAGACTGTCTAGTAACTTCATCCAATTGCTCGCCAAACAAACGGTCGCCAGAAAATGGCAAACCGGTTAAGAACTTCTTGGAAGCAGAGCCTGCCTTCCATTCACGTAGCCACATGGCCCTGCAGACTGCCACTGAATTGGTGGATGCTACCGCTGTACGGCTCGCAGAGTCCAGGAGCCGCGTTCATGGCGTAGAACGAAAAAAACTACGCCTGAGAAGTGAAGGACACAACCTGCGTGGCAGAGTTATGTGCAACCGCAATAATCTCAGCCGGAGAAGCTGAGATAGCTTGGAGTGCCCTCGCGGCTGCGAAGGCTGGAGCAAAAGATGCGACTATGGCTTCATAGATGGATTTCATCATAAGCGTTATTTGCCTGTCAGTGGCATTCGTGAGAGATGGACATCTGCCCCTAATACTACGGATCTAGCCGCCAGCCTAGAGACTGGAGGATCCACCCTGTGACACTGAGCCCAACCCTTAAGCACGTCAGGGGGGAAAAGGGTAACGCGTGTCAATAAGGCGCTTAGTAAGCGCTTGTCCGTCAAGTTCTGTGCTACTGGACGGCCCCTCTGGAGTTAGAGTGATCGAAACACGCACTCCTGATGAAGTCGGGGAAGGTTCCCAGCGGGCCCGCTTAGCCTATCATAGGCCGCGGTCCGTGACGGAGTTCTCACCGTGGGATCTGGGTGTTACCCCAGGATGTTGTACCGACTCAGAGGGACCCGGGAGCGATGAACTCACAGCTCCCTGGCCCTGTGGAATCGGTCTGACTGCAAGGCTTCCAGTATCTTAGCAGACCCCCTGTCCATAGACTGAGTCCTGTGATGTGAAAGCTATTCAGAGATTTGCTGATTTCATCATGCAAACTCTGTCGCTGTCATCTGTGCAGTGCCTGTAATATAGCCGCACAAGAGGTACCGGTTGTAAAATAAGCCAGTGCCTTGGCACCCTTACTCTTTAAGAGCAGACAACAGCATGTCGTCCGCAGAGTAATCAGTGAGGGTATACAGCCAAAAACAAATAATGCTGGCGAACAGTGAGATCATATACCATATAAATAAACATATATATATATATACACTGCAGCACCAAGGGGGGGACAGCAGAAAAACTGGTGCCCCCCAGTGCTCAATGAGGGGGAAGGAGGATACCAACGTATGCTCCAGCCCTCCCTGCCGACGTCCAGTCGGCCGTCCCGTCGTTACCCCTGACTGGCAGGCCCGAGAACGGGAGTATATGGCACTAGGCCGTAAGAGCCAGGGACTAAATTTAAAAACGCGGCCGGCAAACATGGCGCGGACGGCGCGGTAGTCCCAGTCTCACAAACCAGTCAGCAACCGCTGCGGCGTTTGTAACACAGATGCTGCATGCACCGTCCCTCAGGGGACACAGAGTACGTTATGATGCCGGGCTCTGTCCCTGTAGTCACAAAAGTGCGGGAATCTGGTGGCCTATAGTGATCAGTGAGGGGGGGCGGAGGACAGCGAGGTGTGCTCCAGCCCTCACTGTCGGCATCATACCGACCGTCCCGCCCTTCTCCCTGACTGGCAGGCTCAGGGGCGGGAGTTTAACACACTAGGCCGCAAAAGCCGGGGACTAAAGTAAAAACCGCGGCCGGCAAACAGGCACGGTCGGCGCTGTAGTCCCAGACAAAAAATCCACACCGCAGTCGCAGCTGCGTCTGAGGCCAAGGTGTTTCATGCACCGTCCCAACGGGGACACAGAGTACCTGTAGATGCAGGGCCATGTCCCTGACGATACTCCGTCTCCTGTCCGGCAGATCCCCCCAGGGGCTGCGGATGTAACTTGTGGCCACCAGATTCACTGCCCCGGGTCTCCCTCAGCTGCAGCCAGAAGTTGCTGAAAACATGGCTGACGGCGTTCTCTGAGGAGGAGGGAGGCGTGGGCGTAGTCACAAAAAGTGCGGGAATCTGGTGCCCCAGCGTGAGTAGTGAGGGGGGGGTGGAGGACAGCTCAGTGTACTCCAGCCCTCACTGTCGGCGTCATACCGACCGTCCCGCCCTTTTCCCTGACTGGCAGGCCTGGGGGCGGGAGAATCCCATACTAGGCCGCAAAAGCCGGGGACTAAAGTTAAAATCGCGGCCGGCCGGCAGTGCACGGTCGGCGCGGTAGTCCCGGACCCATACGCACGCCGCAGTCGCTGCAGCGTCTGGGCTCAAGGTGCTTTATGCGCCGTCCCAACGGGGACATAGAGCACCTTGCCCAAGAAAGCGCGGGAATCTTCCAGTGCAGCGTCCTTCCCTTCCCCTGACTGGCAGGCCCGGGGGCGGGAATATGCGGTACTAGGCCGCAGAAGCCGGGGACTAGAGTTATAAGCGCGGCCGGCAAACAAGCGCGGTCAGCGCGGTAGTCCCGGCGCACTAACACGCCCAGCAGTGCTGCAGCGTGTATGACACAAGCGCTCCATGCGCCGTCCCCAAGGGGACACAGAGTACCTCACAGTAGCAGGGCCATGTCCCTGACGATACCCAGCTCCTGTCCAGCAGATTCCCCAGGGGCTGCGGAGGGAGCACGGTCCCAGTGTCTGGAGACCGATTATGGATCCCACTTCACCCAGAGCCCTGCAGGGATGGGGAAGGAAAACAGCATGTTGGCTCCTGCCTATGTACCCGCAATGGGTACCTCAACCTTAACAGCACCGCCGACCAGAGTGGGGTGAGAAGGGAGCATGCCGGGGGCCCTATATGGGCCCACTTTTCTTCCATCCGATATAGTCAGCAGCTGCTGCTGACTAAATTGTGGAGCTATGCGTGCATGTGTGCCTCCTTCGCACAAAGCATAAAAACTGAGGAGCCCGTGATGCACGGGAGGGTGTATAGCAGAGGGGAGGGGTTACACTTTTTAAAGTGTAATACTTTGTGTGGCCTCCGGAGGCAGAAGCTATACACCCAATTGTCTGGGTCTCCCAATGGAGCGACAAAGAAAAAGGTTATAAAAAAAAAAAAAAACCATTACAAATTCTAATACGAACTTGGGGATCTCGACAGAGGGGCATGATTGGGTGAACCTAGGAGGAGGGGTGCTCACTGAGGTGGCAAAACAGGGGACGAGGTGGAGGGAAGAGGGTTGCAGGAG
Source organism: Anomaloglossus baeobatrachus (assembly GCF_048569485.1). Classification (NCBI taxonomy): domain Eukaryota; kingdom Metazoa; phylum Chordata; class Amphibia; order Anura; family Aromobatidae; genus Anomaloglossus; species Anomaloglossus baeobatrachus. The sequence goes on along the minus strand of NC_134357.1, from coordinate 266,189,115 downwards.
AGGAAGCATTTAGGCGCTTGTGGATGCCCATAAAATTGGTGGATACTGGGACCATACGAATGTTCCTGGGGGTGCACCCTGCCAGAAGGGATGGGGGACACCATGGCTTGGAGCTCTTGTTTGACTCCTCTCATTTTGTACACACTTAAGAGTGCAGCCTTGAGTGGGTGGGTTGGGGTTGTTGTGGAGGTGGTGTTGGGTGAGCTGCTGTGGAGATGGTATGAAGGTGTTGGATAGATTGTGACAGTGGCCATTACACTAAGGCTGCGTGCCCACGATAAGGGTTCACAGCATTTTGGGCATAGCATATTTCAGCTGTGTCCAAAACGCTTGATTTATACAGTACAAGCATAGTGGACAGGATTTATAGAAATCTCCTGCCCCCTGTGCGTGCATTGCCCGCAGCGTAAACTGACCTGCGGCTTCCTGAGCTGCAAGCATGTCAATTTATTGCTGTGGAGCAGCAAGTATTCTCCGCAGGAAAAACAGAAAGACCGCCGGGGCCCGAACCCTGATCATGGGCACAGACAGCTGCAGTCTTTCTACAGTCTCTGGGGAGACTTGCGGCCCTGCAGGTCAGGACCCGCAGAGCAGGTCCTAATCTTGTGCACATACCCTAACAGTTTGAATAGGTCCTGGGAGTCATTAGGGGGTGTGGCAGCATCCAGCAGGATTTGCATTGCTGCCCTATTCCGCAGCCTAAGAGGTCATGGTATTTTCAGATAATATTGGGCCATGCTGCATTAGAAGCCTCTTCTCCATTAACTGTGCGAGATGCATTGATTTTAGGTTCAGGATGACAGCTGTTAGCAGAGTAGTATTACCACTGGTGGATTTGTGGTATGTCTTAATGTGAATGACTTTCAACGATGTATTGCCATCTAACTGAAAGTCTAAAAACCATATATTATCATTGGCAAGTGAAAACGTAATTTGAAATTAAGACTGTTGCTACGTCGTGTTGCCCCTCCATATTATAAGGATGTCTTTGACGTAGTCAGACAACAAAAAAGGACTATTTTCAGAATATATAAAAAATTCATCCCACCAAGCTACATACTAAATAGCTAGGGACAGTGAAAAATGCCAGCCCATTGGCGCTCCCTCTAATTGCACAAAAATTGTTAAATGAAAAAAATGTTTTGCAATGATCCATGGTGGATTTATTAGTACAACTTGGTAATACATCTTACTGTAATAATTGTTCTAATGTTGACCCGTGACCTAGGTCACCATTAAGGTCACTATTTATTAATTTGTTTCACCAGTAATCAATTATGCAGTCTATTTTGATCTGTTAATGGTGATTTCTTACGTTACATGTACATACTTAAATCTACTAAATATACCGGTATGTGTGTACATGTATGTTGATGTTTTTTACCTTCACTTTCTGAGGTCTGGTGGAGAGTGATCTATCAGTGATAGGTTACGATGCAACAAGGATAGCCGCCGAGGAACGGGGACGCCACAAAATTTAGGGCGAATTAACCTCCGTTGTCAGGCACTTTGAGGGTAGGGCGAGGCCCTCGCCTTTTTTTACTACATTAATGCCTTCATTATAAGGTCACTCCCTGTTGCTCACACGCTTTATCTATCACATATTACCCTTGTGTAGCATCTACAGACCACTTTTCTATTTTGTGGTATGTTTGCTTGGGATTTTAATACATACAATAAAGTATCAGTTTTAGAGGGTTTTTTGGTCTGTCTACACTATACCTCTGGTACTCTGAGTACATTTTGGTTTTGATCAGATTTTGACAGTTCGATCCAAGTGGTGAGCAGGCGCGGGTGGATCTCTGATCCACCAGGGTCTGTTAGCCGCACATGTCTGCTGACTAGTCAGTCAGTCTCTCTCTCTGTTCCACTCCTCATTGACATATATTGGGCCGGATTCCGGACTTCCTTAACAACCCGCCACTGATCCGCCGGACCCGGATTATTAGCAATCTGCTCAACTCTACTGCTGGCATAAACCTAAAATGTGTCTGGTCATCAATATGGAAAAATATCCCAGGCTTGACCTGGTTAACACTAGAAGTCCCAGAGAGGGGTCATTTAACATTTCTACCATTGGAATCCTATGGAGCTCGAAATTTCTGGGACTTCTAGTGTTAAAGACTATGAACACCTTTGATATGGAAAAATTATTTTGATATATTGTAAAGGCAATCAATTCCATCACCTTGCTCTTTCTCGGTCTGATTCTTAACCAAGAGAACATTTCTTCTTTGTCTAGCAAATTATTGCTTATATTGACAAAATGCTTTTTACATCATTTGTAGAAAATACAATTGTAAAGAAACGCAACACATTAAGCCCGGCCATTTCAAGAAGCCAAGCACTATCTGATGAATTCTGCAATTTTTCCTACTATATTAATTTTCAGATCCGTTGATTCTCCGCTTGCAACCAGTAATACAACCCCAAATCCAACATAGTTAAGAATGTAAAATGTAGAGAAAACAAGAATGCAATAATTTGGAAATTCTAATAGTTTTTATAGCTTTATATAGAAAACACAAAAGAAGGTAGTGAAAAAATAGATGTTTTCCCATTTCATAAAAAATAACTAATTTAGAAATTGATGGCAGCAACACATCTCAAAAAGGTTTGAGCAGGGCCATGTCTACCATTGTGTAGCATCCCCTCTTCTTTTTACAACAGTCTGTAAATGTCTGTGACATGAGGAGACCAATTGCTGGCGTTTTGGAAGAGGAACGTTGTCCCATTCTTGTCTGATTAGGATGCAAGATTCTCGCTGCTCAACAGTCTTATTATTTTTTTTTTACCGGATTTCTCGTTTGATAGTGTGCCAAATGTTTTCTATTGGAGAAAGGTCTGTACAGCAGGTGGACGACTCTTCATCCCAACTTTTCTTTTGTGATGGATGCAGTGTGTGGTTTAGCATTGTCTTGTTGAAATATACAAAGCCGTCTCTGAAATAGATGTCTGGATAGAGAGCATAAAGAGGATATAAAAAAAAAAGTCTACATATAACTTTTTTCCACCTTTAATATCACCAATAATCTGTACAATTCAATTGAAAAATCAGGGGTATTTTTGGCAAAATATAGCTGGACTTGGACGTTGTTCTTTGTAAGAAAAGGCTTGCATCTTGCCTCGATACCTCACCGGCCAGCCATATCAGACATATGAAGAATACGGGAGATTGTTGTTACATGCAGGACACAACCAGTACTTGCCAGAAATTTCTGCAGCTCCTTTAATGTTGCTGTAGGCCTCTTGGCAGCCTCCCGAACCAATTTTCTTCTTGTCTTTTCATCAATTTTTGAAGGGCGTCCAGTTCTAGGTAATGTCACTGTTGTGCCAAATTTATGCCACTTCTTTATGACCGTCTTCACAGTGTTCCATGGTATATCTAATGACTTGGAAATTTTTTTGTACCCTTCTCCGGACTGATAACTTTCAACAATGAGATCCCTTTGCTGTGTTGTAAGCTGTTTACGGACCATAGCTTTTGCTGTAAAATGGAACCAAGAAGATGTCAGGAAAATGTTACCAGAACTTTATATAGGGTTAATCAGAATCATTGTGAACGATGGTACCTTATTCATGAAAATATAAAGGTTAGGATAATTCGTGCCCTCTAAGCAGAGATGTTACTGGCTCTTGCTAGTTATTTTCTGTGCTGATGCATCATGTGAATTAAGACATAGCATAAAAGAATAAAATCCAGTATGAGAGCTACGAGTTAGAGGTTTTCAATTACTAATTTAACCCCTTCTCATAAGACCTAATTCTTCAGAATAATTATTTTTCTAATATACCGTATTTTTCGGATTATAAGATGCAGTTTTCCAAAAATTCGGGAGGAAAATGAGGGGTGCATCTTATAATCCGAGTGGAGCTTACCATGGGGTGGTAGTGAGAGGGGTCACAGGATACAGGGAAGATGCTGTGGGTTTACTGTGGGTGGCGGGCTGTGATGCGGCTTACTGCAGGCTGTGCTGCGGTTTACAGTGGGTGGTGGGCTGTGCTGCGGCTTACTGCAGGCGGTTGGCTTGTTGCTGTGGGCAGTGAGGCAGGGGCTGCTGTCGGCGGTGTGGGCTTCAAATAATGGTGCCTGGATTCAGCGGGTGTGCAGATGGAGCTCTTGGCTCAAGATCTCATCTGCGTATACGCCGCCTCTGGCCCATTGATTCCCTGCAGTGGACTTAAGGAAAATGGCGCCCGGAGGTGGCGCATGCGCAGATGAGATCTCGGCTTGTCACTGAGTAACAATGTAGAGGTCCAGCACCAACCACTTAACTGTTAACTCCACTAAGCAAGAATGTGACAACGACATTGCAGAAATAGCCCAAAATTTCGAACCATTTGTGGTATTTGAATGCAGAGTTGGTGGGATTATCGTTTTTTTCATCCCACCATTACAGACGATGAAAAGTTGTTAATGGCTAATAAATTGCTCAGTAGCACAGATGAACCATCAGAGCACGCTAGGGTTGTAAATCCAAAAGTTAGGAAAGAAAAATTAAAAGAGGTAGTTGATGGATGATTGGTAAATTTACTTACCAAAGAAACATTTACATTCTTTGACCGATTTAATATAAAACAGAATTCCTAAGACAAAATCCAAACACCTGGCCTCAAAATATTGACTTCCAAGAAGGATTGAAAATTGTCAAAACATTAAAAGTAGTTAATGAAATGGCTGAGCATGGTGTTAAATTAATAACCGACTTTAACGACCTTCTGACAAAAGATGAAGAACAAAAGCAATATGTCCTGCAAGTTGTAAGCAAATGCCGAGCATTATATTCTGACGTTTCAAAAACTACTTTAACAAAAGCTCTAGAATAGATTAGATAACTATGTAAATTATCAACTCATGTAGGTACTACGTCTGTATCTTTTCTGTGTCTGTTTTGTATGTATTATATACATCATTTTTATATTTTAAAATAAAAAATGTCATTAGACTTATCAGTATTCCTTGTTTTTTTGTTATATTTCTACTTTAAACTCAAAAATATACCAAAAAAAACCCCAAAATGTATCACTTAACAAAATATACGAAGTATGCTCCTAGTGCAGTCATGGCGAACCTTTTACAGGCCGAGTGCCCAAACTGTAGCCCTAAATCCATTTTTTTTCTCGAAGTGCCAACCAATCCTATTATGTAAATAATTGATTGTAACCTTACCTTTGCAGTCTTCTCTTCTCTTCAGCAGGGGGCATCACACTCATGCATGCTTACCACACATTGAAGCTGAGCCCCTGCCCTTTCCAGACACAGCAGTTGGATTGATCTTTCTGGAAATAATTGCAGCATATTAGACAGAGATTTTAGCATGGAATGCAATCAGATGTCACCCTGTAATCCACATCTACATTTCAAAGTCTGAACATCTTGAAATCCCATAAAGACGTGCGAGTTGCTCCCCTCCCCCTTCATTGTGTAGTTCTGTCCCCCTTCCTGGGCCACTTCCTGGCAAACATATCCCCCATCCTGATATATATTTCCTACATTCTGGTATATTTGTCCACATCATGGCCCCATTCCTGGTAAATGTACCCCATCCTGGTAAATGTACCCCATAATTGTAAATGTACCCCATCATTGTAAATGTACCCCATCATTGTAAATGTATCCCATCCTGGCATGTTCCCCCATGGTGTCAAATGACCCCATCCTGGTAAATGTACCTCATCCAGGCATGTTCCCTTATACTTGTAAATGTCACCCTTCCTGCTAAATGTTCCTCATCCTGGCATGTTCATGTTCCCCCTATCCTGGCATGTTTTCCCCCATCCTTTCATGTTTCCCCCCATTCTGGTAAATGTATCCCCCATACTGGTAAATGTACCCCTTCCTGGCATGTTCCCCTTCTTGCTAAATGTACCCCATCCTTGCATGTTTCCCCCATCCTTGCATGTTTCCCCCATCCTTGCAGTTATGTGTCCCCCCATCCTTGCAGTCATGTGTCCCCCCATCCTTGCAGTCATGTGTCCCCCCCATCCTTGCAGTCATGTGTCCCCCCCATCCTTGCAGTCATGTGTCCCCCCCATCCTTGCAGTCATGTGTCCCCCCCATCCTTGCAGTCATGTGTCCCCCCCATCCTTGCAGTCATGTGTCCCCCCCATCCTTGCAGTCATGTGTCCCCCCCATCCTTGCAGTCATGTGTCCCCCCCCATCCTTGCAGTCATGTGTCCCCCCCATCCTTGCAGTCATGTGTCCCCCCCATCCTTGCAGTCATGTGTCCCCCCCCATCCTTGCAGTCATGTGTCCCCCCCCATCCTTGCAGTCATGTGTCCCCCCCATCCTTGCAGTCATGTGTCCCCCCCATCCTTGCAGTCATGTTTCCCCCCATCCTTGCAGTCTTGTTTCCCCCCATCCTTGCAGTCTTGTTTCCCCCCATCCCTGCAGTCATATTCCCCCATCCTTGCACGTTTCCCCCATCCTTGCAGATATGTTTGCCCCGTGCTCTCCATTTGCCCCGTGCTCTCCATGTTTGCCCCGTGCTCTCCATGTTTGCCCCGTGCTCTCCATGTTTGCCCCGTGCTCTCCATGTTTGCCCCGTGCTCTCCATGTTTGCCCCGTGCTCTGTTTATATGCCCCGTGCTCGGTTTATATGCCCCGTGCTCTGTTTATATGCCCCGTGCTCTGTTTATATGCCCCGTGCTCTGTTTATATGCCCCGTGCTCTGTTTATATGCCCCGTGCTCTGTTTATATGCCCCGTGCTCTGTTTATATGCCCCGTGCTCTGTTTATATGCCCCGTGCTCTGTTTATATGCCCCGTGCTCTGTTTATATGCCCCGTGCTCTGTTTATATGCCCCGTGCTCTGTTTATATGCCCCGTGCTCTGTTTATATGCCCCGTGCTCTGTTTATATGCCCCGTGTTCTGTTTATATGCCCCGTGCTCTCCATGTTTGCCCTGTGCTCTGTTTATATGCCCCGTGCTCCCATGTTTCCCCCGTGCTCTCCATGCCCCGTGCTTTGTTTATATACCCCGTGCGCACCATGCCCTGTGCTCTCCATATATACCCCGTGGTCTCCATATATACCCCGTGCTCTCCATGCCCCGTGCTCTCCATATATACCCCGTGCTCTCCATATATACCCCGTGCTCTGTTTATATGCCCCGTGCTCTCCATGCCCCCTGCTCTCCATGCCCCCTGCTCTCCATGCCCCCTGCTCTCCATGCCCCCTGCTCTCCATGTTTCCCCCGTGCTGGCACTGTCCCCACACAGCTTAACAAAAAAAACTCACCTTCTAGCAGCAGCTCCACCGCGCGGCCACAAGACACCGGCGCCGCCTACTGAGTGACGCTCCTCCGTCTCCTAGGCAACAAGCCTGCGGCCCAAGAGAGGAGGAGTGTCAGAGGGAGGAGAGATGTCTCCTCTGTTAAACACCACATTGATCTGCCGGTGCGATCATATCGGTAGTTCAATGTGGCTCAGTGTGGCAACAGCGCGCGTGCCAACACAAAGGGCTCTGCGTGCCCAGTGTGGCACGCGTGCCATAGGTTCGCCATCACTGTCCTAGTGGTACCAGGTCACGTTCTTGGGGCTAAAAGCTGTTGTAACTCAGTTTGACTTAAAATAACAACAATTATGTATAAAATATAAATTTTGAAGAACAACATTAGCTTTCTTTTGAGATATTAAGCGTGTTTTCATTATTTACCGTCTGGAGTTATGGCTCCATATGTCAGCTTTTTGGCCAAAAATTTGGATTTTTTCAAACTTTGAGCGACGAGCGGCACGGGTTAACGTCGTTTGATCGAGCTCAAATTTTGGCTCTCTCAATACCTGGAAAGGGGAATCATTTTGTGGGGTCCAGACAGACAAAATTCCGACATCGATTTTTTGCGGTCACCCTAGCCCGCAGCATCGCCCTACTCCACCACCGCCTCTGCCCCACCACTGCTAACATCTTCCCCACAGTAACACAGCACTGGATTATAAGACAGACCCTGTTTTTTTCTCTCTAAATTTGGGGTGCATAAATCCGGTGCATCTTATAAAATGAAAAGTATGGTACTTCTATTACCTGCCCTGCTCCTATAAGCCTATGTCTGTGCGCCTGTTTTTATTACGCTGTTGTGATGCAGTTATTGATATTTATGATATGGGGATATCGGTTCCAGAATCGGACGCACTGAACAGTGAACATCAATGGTGGGGCTGTCTGAGTACACATGCTCAGATCAGACCTTGCTCACCTCTCTGCCTCCATCCTGCTGATGATTTGAAATGCAGTCCCTTCGGCCGATAAGTGCTACAATGTGCTGATCATTAGAAAGTATATAACAGGACGGACAGCTGAAGGGACGGCACTACAAAGCTTCAGAACGATCGAGGCAGGGGACGGTAAAGCCTGATCTGAGTCAGACCAACTCTACTGAATGAAGTGCCGTCTCTTATGCTGAAAACGTATTACACCAATAAATACACATATTTCTAGAAAAATATAAAAGTGCCCATATTTAGCATTGCTGTGCCTGAAGCAACCTGATCTACAAAGCTGTCAAACTATTTAACCTGTACAGTTAAATCTGTGTGCACATGTTGCATTTTTGTTGTGTTTTTTTATGCATATTTTCAATGCTGATTTGTCACAAAACCTGTGGAGCTTGCTGATGCCAGCAAAGTGGACGAGACCCTGAAGTCTCAAGCACACATAGAGATTGGGTGCAAATTTAAATCTGCAGCACGTCTATTCTTTCAGAGGTTTTGCAGCAGATTTCACCCATGCTAATAAATGGGAAAAATCTGCACAAAACGTATCAAAAATGTACATTTTTGACCGTGCATTTTTCCTGCCTAGAGATCCGCAAATGGTGTAAAAATGTCTGCAAACACTTTACGTGTACACATACCCCAAAACCATAAAAAAGCAGTAATCATACCACCAAGCACAAAGTGAAATAAAATGCAATCCTATAGTCCTATATTAATAAAATTGGTATCCCTGAAATTGTCATCTTGTCTCACAAAAATAAGCCCCTACTCAGGTCTGTCAGCAGAAAGTTAAAAAGCTATAGCTCTCTAGTTCTTTTTCTATTACATTTTTATTGTGCAAAAGCAACTAAACCTAAAAAACACATATAGCCGTTCGCTTATCTTGGCTGCGTATCAAATTTAGAGGCACCCCATGTGGCGTGCGGTTCCCCCAAAATTTGATACAAAGTCATGATAAAGCCGACAGCTGGGGTCTGGTATTCTCAGGCTGGGGAGGCCCATGGTTATTGGCCCCCCAGCCTAAAAAAAAAATAGCCTGCAGCTGCCCAGAGTTCTTGCATCCATTAGATGCGACAATGAATTGCCCTGGTGCAGGGGCAATCAGGGTAATATAAGGGGTTAATGACAGCTCACAGCTACCACTAAGCCCTAGATTAGTAATGGAAGGTATCTATGAGACCCTGCTATAACTAATCCTGTAAGTGAGAAGAAAAACAAACACCGAAAAAATCCTTTTGTTTTTTTTTTTTTAAATAAAATGCAGACCCCCCCCCACCCTCCTTCTCTAATTTATTAACTCCAAAACACCCAGTTCCGACATAACCCAGAAGTACTGTTACAGCTGCAGGGAAGGTCGGTAAATATAACGCTCCTGCTTTATTACTTATTGTCTTTTTCTTTTTTTTTTAATCATCCAGGTGCAGAATCCGAATAGTTACACAAAGTTCCCTGAGAACTCCGTGTATGGGATCTGTGCACAGACACTAGGCATCCAGTACGGACCCCGAACTTTACAGTACGGGTTTGCCCAACATTTAATTTTATACCGCATGGGAAATGGCATAAAAAAAAATATAAAAGCAATTCTTTAACTATTGGTATTTTTTTTTTTCAAAGTTCGCAGTAAAGCCCAGTTCACATTTATCCTGTGCTCTGTGCTGAGCAATTACATTAGGGTTTACTTGTAAATCTCTTAAATACGTCATATAGACAAAACGCCACATGGAAAATTCCCTACAATGAGGCAGATGGGGTAATTTGCTACTTTGTATTATCTGTGATCCGGTGGTGTCCGTCTTTTTAGTTGTCCTTTAGTCATACATAAAAACACGGTTTGCCACACCTCTGAAAACACGGACACTGCTGAATAGCGTCCAGGATAGCTCTGCCTGACTCATTATAATGAATGGACCAGTGGGAGTTTCATCTGAAGCACGTGGTATCTAGATGGAAACCTCAATGTAAGTGCTCAACACAGAGCACAGGATAAATGTGTACCAAGCCTTAAAGCGATCCGAAATATTATGTATGTTACTAATAAAAGCTTCAACTCTACCTGCAAAAAGTTCCCACTCAGGTCCATTACCTGTTAACAGAAATATAAGGGGTTTCCACATTACTGGTAGCACAAAGGCTCTGGAAAAGTGACATAGCTCCCCCAAAAAATAAATCCAGCTACATCTGCTTTCCCAAATCCAAAGAGCCTTTCTCCCTTCTGAGCCCAATAGTGTGTCTAAACCACCGTTAGCGTTCATATATATAACATTATTGTAGTGAGGAGAGGCCACCTAATTTACAGGGTGCATATCTCCAGAAGCACAAGCTGGGCATAATAAAATGGACACTGCAATGTTTTGGGCACTAAAATGTCTTCTTTTGGGCACTACATTGGCATATTTGCAATTTTCACTCTACAATGTCCATTGTGTGATTGTTTCTGGAAAACACTTATGGAACCAAAATTGGCACTACATCCACACCCATAGATTAATTCCCAGAAGGGTGTCATTTCCAAATTGGGGGCCACTTGATGGGTAGGCTTCTGCTCTTCTGGCACTTAGTAACTGCAAAACTATTCTAGGAAAATCTTCACTCCAAAAGTCAAATAGCGCTCCTTCCCTCCCAAGCCCTGCCACGTGTCTAAACAGTATTGTAGAGCCACATATTATTGCCACCTTCAGAAGAGATAGGGTGACAAATTATCTGGCCATTTTTATCTATTTTTCTTTGTGAAAATGTAAAATCTGGGGCTAAAAAAACCCCCAACATTTTAGTGGTAAAAATGTAATTACTTTTTTTTCACCACTCAATGGTTAAAATGTTATAGAACAGCTGTGGTGTCAATATACTCACTTAGGAAAGACGAAGATCCAGCATCCTGGAGAGTGAAAAAGTAAAACTTGCATTTATTGGAATAATTAAAAACAGATATTCATCCAGTAAGCACAGAGGCACAAGTACTGTCGCAGAGTAGCCGACGCGTTTCGACCAGAGAGTCTTATTCATGGCATGTGAATGAATTAAAAAGTGTAATTTGTAAAATGGGGTAACTTGTGGGGGGTTTCTGCTGTTCTGGCACCTCAGGGGCTCTGCCAATGTGACACGGCACCCTCATTCCAGCAAATCTGCAATCCAATACAGCGCTCCTTCCCTTCTGAGCTTTGCATTGTTACTGAAAAGTAGTTTCTATCCACATATATGTGTTTCTGGTGTACTCAGGAGAAATTGCGTAACAAAGTATGCGGTCCATTTTATCCTATTACCCCTTTTGAAAATTAAAAACAACATTTTAGTGTAAAAATGTAATTTTTCATTTTCACAGCCTAATGTTATACAATTCCATGAATCAGCTGTGGATTTAAAATGCTCACTACACCCCTTGAGGAATTCCTTGAGAGGTGGTTTCCGCGATGGAAGCACTTGTGGGGGCGGGGGGTGAGACATCTTTTTTTGGCACCTCAGGGGCTCTTCTAATGGGATGTGGTATCCACAATCTATTCTAGCAAAAAATTGTGCTCCAAAAGTCAAATAGTGCTCCTTCTCTTCCAAGCCCTGCCATGTGCCCAAACATGAGTTTCTGACCATATATACTTGTCCTCAGGAGAAATTGCACATTTTCTCCTATTACCCTTGTCAAAATTAAAAATCTGAGCCTCAAGAAAGATTTTAATTGAAAAAGAAGGGAATTTTGTTTACTTACCGTAAATTCCTTTTCTTCTAGCTCCTATTGGGAGACCCAGACAATTGGGTGTATAGCTTCTGCCTCCGGAGGCCACACAAAGTATTACACTTTAAAAAGTGTAACCCCTCCCCTCTGCCTATACACCCTCCCGTGCATCACGGGCTCCTCAGTTTTGGTGCAAAAGCAGGAAGGAGGAAACTTATAAATTGGTCTAAGGTAAATTCAATCTGAAGGATGTTCGGAGAACTGAAACCATGAACCAAAAGAACAATTCAACATGAACAACATGTGTACACAAAAGAACAACAGCCCGAAGGGAACAGGGGCGGGTGCTGGGTCTCCCAATAGGAGCTAGAAGAAAAGGAATTTACGGTAAGTAAACAAAATTCCCTTCTTCTTTGTCGCTCCATTGGGAGACCCAGACAATTGGGACGTCCAAAAGCACTCCCTGGGTGGGTAAAAGAATACCTCGATAAAAAGAGCCGAAAAAACGGCCCCCTCTTACAGGTGGGCGACCGCCGCCTGAAGGACTCGCCTACCTAGGCTGGCATCTGCCGAAGCATAGGCATGCACCTGATAGTGTTTCGTGAAAGTGTGCAGACTCGACCAGGTAGCCGCCTGACACACCTGCTGAGCCGTAGCCTGGTGCCGCAATGCCCAGGATGCACCCACGGCTCTGGTAGAATGGGCCTTCAGCCCTGAAGGAATCGGAAGCCCAGAAGAACGGTAGGCTTCAAGAATCGGTTCCTTGATCCACCGAGCCAAGGTTGACTTGGAAGCCTGCGACCCCTTACGCTGGCCAGCGACAAGGACAAAGAGCGCATCCGAACGGCGCAGAGGCGCCGTGCGAGAAATGTAGAGCCGGAGTGCTCTTACGAGATCTAACAAGTGCAAATCCTTTTCACATTGGTGAACTGGATGAGGGCAAAGAAGGGAATTTTGTTTACTTACCGTAAATTCCTTTTCTTCTAGCTCCAATTGGGAGACCCAGACAATTAGGGTGTATAGCTTCTGCCTCCGGAGGCCACACAAAGTATTACACTTAAAAGTGTAAAGCCCCTCCCCTTCTGCCTATACACCCCCCGTGCATCACGGCTCCTCAGTTTTGGTGCAAAAGCAAGAAGGAGGAAAAGTTATAAATTGGTTTAAAGTAAATTCAATCCGAAGGAATTTCGGAGAACTGAAACCATTCAACATGAACAACATGTGTACACAAAAAACAACAGCCCGAAGGGAACAGGGGCGGGTGCTGGGTCTCCCAATTGGAGCTAGAAGAAAAGGAATTTACGGTAAGTAAACAAAATTCCCTTCTTCTTTGTCGCTCCATTGGGAGACCCAGACAATTGGGACGTCCAAAAGCAGTCCCTGGGTGGGTAAAAGAATACCTCGTAATAGAGCCGTAAAACGGCCCTTTCCTACAGGTGGGCAACCGCCGCCTGAAGGACTTGCCTACCTAGGCTGGCATCCGCCGAAGCATAGGTATGCACCTGATAGTGTTTCGTGAAAGTGTGCAGGCTCGACCAGGTAGCCGCCTGACACACCTGCTGAGCCGTAGCCTGGTGCCGCAAAGCCCAGGACGCACCCATGGCTCTGGTAGAATGGGCTTTCAGCCCTGAGGGAACCGGAAGCCCAGAAGATCGGTAAGCTTCAAGAATTGGTTCCTTGATCCACCGAGCCAGGGTTGACTTGGAAGCTTGTGACCCTTTACGCTGGCCAGCGACAAGGACAAAGAGTGCATCCGAGCGGCGCAGAGGCGCCGTACGAGAAATGTAGAGTCTGAGTGCTCTCACCAGATCTAACGAGAGCAAATCCTTTTCACACTGATGAACTGGATGAGGACAAAAAGAGGGTAAGGAGATATCCTGATTGAGATGAAAGGGGGATACCACCTTAGGGAGAAATTCCGGTACCGGACGCAGAACCACCTTGTCCTGGTGAAACACCAGGAAAGGGGCTTTGCATGACAGCGCTGCCAGCTCAGACACTCTCCGAAGTGATGTGACTGCTACTAGGAAGGCCACTTTCTGCGAAAGGCGTGAGAGAGAAATATCCCTTATTGGCTCGAAAGGTGGCTTCTGAAGAGCCATCAGCACCCTGTTCAGATCCCAGGGTTCTAACGGCCGCTTGTAAGGAGGGACTATGTGACAAACCCCCTGCAGGAACGTGCGTACCTGCGGAAGTCTGGCTAGGCGCTTCTGAAAAAACACAGAGAGCGCTGAGACTTGTCCCTTAAGAGAGCCGAGCGACAACCCTTTTTCCAATCCGGATTGAAGGAAGGAAGGAAAAGTGGGCAAGGCAAATGGCCAGGGAGAAACACCCTGATCAGAGCACCAAGATAGGAATATCCTCCACGTCCTGTGGTAGATCTTGGCGGACGTTGGTTTCCTGGCCTGTCTCATAGTGGCAATGACCTCTTGAGATAACCCTGAAGACGCTAGGATCCAGGACTCAATGGCCACACAGTCAGGTTGAGGGCCGCAGAATTCAGATGGAAAAACGGCCCTTGAGACAGCAAGTCTGGTCGGTCTGGTAGTGCCCACGGTTGGCCCACCGTGAGATGCCACAGATCCGGGTACCACGACCTCCTCGGCCAGTCTGGCGCGACGAGGATGGCGCGGCGGCAGTCGGACCTGATCTTGCGTAACACTCTGGGCAACAGTGCCAGAGGAGGAAACACATAAGGAAGTTGAAACTGCGACCAATCCTGAACTAAGGCGTCTGCCGCCAGAGCTCTGTGATCTTGAGACCGTGCCATGAATGTTGGGACCTTGTTGTTGTGCCGGGACGCCATTAGGTCGACGTCCGGCATCCCCCAGCGGCAACAGATCTCCTGAAACACGTCCGGGTGAAGGGACCATTCCCCTACGTCCATGCCCTGGCGACTGAGAAAGTCTGCTTCCCAGTTTTCTACGCCCGGGATGTGAACTGCGGATATGGTGGAGGCCGTGGCTTCCACCCACATCAGAATCCGCCGGACTTCCTGGAAGGCTTGCCGACTGCGTGTTCCCCCTTGGTGGTTGATGTATGCCACCGCTGTGGAGTTGTCCGACTGAATTCGGATCTGCTTGCCTTCCAGCCACGGCTGGAACGCCTTTAGGGCCAGATACACTGCCCTTATTTCCAGAACATTGATCTGAAGGGAGGACTCTGTCGGAGTCCAGGTTCCCTGAGCCCTGTGGTGGAGAAAAACCGCTCCCCACCCTGACAGGCTCGCGTCCGTCGTGACCACAGCCCATGATGGGGGAAGGAAGGATTTCCCCTTCGACAGAGAAGTGGGGAGAAGCCACCACTGAAGGGAAGCTTTGGCTGCCCGAGAAAGGGAGACGTTCCTGTCGAGGGACGTCGACTTCCTGTCCCATTTGCGGAGAATGTCCCATTGAAGTGGACGCAGATGAAACTGCGCAAAAGGAACTGCCTCCATTGCTGCTACCATCTTCCCTAGGAAGTGCATGAGGCGCCTCAGGGGGTGTGACTGGCCTTGAAGGAGAGATTGCACCCCTGTCTGTAGTGAACGCTGTTTGTCCAGCGGAAGCTTCACTATCGCTGAGAGAGTATGAAACTCCATGCCAAGATATGTCAGTGATTGGGCCGGTGTCAGATTTGACTTTGGAAAATTGATGATCCACCCGAAACTCTGGAGAGTCTCCAGAGCGACGTCCAGGCTGTGTTGGCATGCCACTTGAGAGGGTGCCTTGACCAGCAGATCGTCTAAGTAAGGGATCACCGAATGTCCCTGAGAGTGTAGGACTGCTACCACTGCTGCCATGACCTTGGTGAAGACCCGTGGTGCTGTCGCCAGGCCGAAAGGCAGTGCCACGAACTGAAGGTGTTCGTCCCCTATGGCGAAACGCAGGAAGCGCTGATGCTCTGGTGCAATCGGTACGTGGAGATAAGCATCTTTGATGTCGATTGATGCTAGGAAATCTCCTTGGGACATTGAGGCGATGACGGAGCGGAGCGATTCCATCCGGAACCGCCTGGTTTTTACATGTTTGTTGAGCAGTTTTAGGTCCAGAACAGGACAGAAGGATCCGTCCTTTTTCGGTACCACAAACAAGTTGGAGTAAAAACCGTGACCCTGTTGCTGAAGAGGAACAGGGATCACCACTCCTTCCGCCTTCAGAGTGCACACCGCCTGAAGAAGAGCATCGGCTCTCTCGGGGGGCGGAGATGTTCTGAAAAATCGAGTCGGAGGACGAGAGCTGAACTCTATCCTGTAACCGTGGGATAGAATGTCTCTCACCCATCGGTCTTTGACCTGTGGCAGCCAGGTGTCGCAAAAGCGGGAAAGCCTGCCACCGACCGAGGATGCGGTGTGAGGAGGCCGAGAGTCATGAGGAGGCCACCTTGGGAGCGGTTCCTCCGGCGGTCTTTTTAGGACGTGACTTAGACCGCCATGCATCGGAGTTCCTCTGATCCTTTTGAGGCCTTTTGGACGAGGAGAACTGAGACCTTCCCGCGGGCCGAAAGGACCGAAACCTTGTACCTTCCGTGGTTGAGGTCTGTTTGGTTTGGACTGGGGTAAGGATGAGTCCTTTCCCTTGGATTGTTTAATGATTTCGTCCAATCGTTCACCAAACAGGCGGTCGCCAGAAAATGGCAAACCGGTTAAGAACTTTTTGGAAGCGGAGTCTGCCTTCCATTCACGTAACCACATGGCCCTGCGGACTGCCACCGAATTGGCGGATGCTACCGCCGTACGGCTCGTAGAGTCCAGGACAGCATTAATGGCGTAGGACGCAAACGCCGACGCCTGAGAGGTTAAGGACACCACCTGCGGAGCAGATGTACGTGTGACTGCATTAATCTGCGCATGACAAGCTGAGATAGCTTGGAGTGCCCATACGGCTTCGAATGCTGGAGCAAAAGACGCGCCGATAGCTTCATAGATGGATTTCAACCATAGCTCCATCTGTCTGTCAGTGGCATCTTTGAGTGAAGCCCCATCTTCCACTGCAACTATGGATCTAGCCGCCAGTCTGGAGACAGGAGGATCCACCTTAGGACACTGAGCCCAGCCCTTGACAACGTCAGGGGGGAAGGGATAACGTGTATCCTTAAGGCGCTTGGAAAAACGCTTATCTGGACAAGCCCGGTGTTTCTGGACTGCCTCTCTGAAGTCAGAGTGATCCAGAAACATACTCAATGAACGCTTGGGAGATCTGAAACGGAATTTCTCCTGCTGAGAAGCTGACTCCTCAATTGTAGGAGCTGGAGGAGAAATATCCAACACCTGATTGATGGTTGCTATAAGGTCATTCACTATGGCGTCACCATCAGGTGTATCCAGGTTGAGCGCGGTCTCAGGTTCAGAATCCTGATCTGCTACCTCCGCATCATCATCCAGAGAGTCCTTCTGCTGAGACCCTGAACAATGTGATGAAGTCGAGGGAACTTCCCAGCGACCCCGCTTAGGGGGCCTGGGACTGTGGTCCATGTCAGAGACCTCACCCTGGGACCCATGGTTCACCCCAGGAGCACTATGCAGCTCCAAATGAGGGGGGCCTGGGGTCAATGATTGAACAGTGCCCGGGGCCTGAGTTACCGGTCTGGACTGTAAGGCTTCTAGTATCCTAGCAGACCATTTATCCATAGTCTCAGACAGTTTGTCAGCAAATACTGCAAACTCCGTCCCTGTCACCTGGACAGAGGTAGCAGGTGGTTCCACCTGGGCTACCAGTAGCAGAGGCTCCGGCTGAGTAAGTGCCACAGGGGCCGAGCATTGCACACAATGAGGGTCAGTGGAACCTGCCGGTAGTATAGCCGCACATGAGGTACAGGTTGCAAAGTAAGCCTGTGCTTTGGCACCCTTGCTATTTGCGGACGACATGCTGTTGTCTCCTCTGAGTACAATCCAGGAGGGTATATAGCCAAAAATCAACAGTGCGACCGTACAGTGTAGATGTATAGCATATAAGCATATATATATATATATGTACACTACGCACTCAGTGGGGCCAGCACCACAGGTGCTGCTTACCGACCGCTGAAAGCGGTTGTGTGATCACCAGCTTCCCTGCCTGGGCCTCCCAGAGCTTTCTCTCCTCTCCAGCGTCAGAAGAGCTGACAGGAATGGCTGCCGGCGTTCTGTGGGGAGGAGGGGGCCGAGGGCGTGCCCTAGAAAGTGCGGGAATCTGGAGCCCCACTGAGCTGAATGAGGGGGGAGGAGGATACAGAGTATGCTCCAGCCCTCAGCGCTGACGTTCTGTGCAGCGTCCCGCCCTTCCCCTGACTGACAGGCCTGGGGGCGGGAATATGCGCTACTAGGCCGCAAAAGCCGGGGACTAAAGTTATAAGCGCGGCCCGCATATAAGCGCGGCCGGCGCGGTAGTCCCCGGCGCACTAACACACCCAGCAGTGCTGCAGTGTATAGGGTATCAGCGCTCCATGCACGGTCCCCCAGGGGGATACAGAGTACCTCACAGCGCGGCCTGCGCTCCCCGGCGCACTAACACACCCAGCAGTGCTGCAGTGTATATGGCACCAGCGCTCCATGCGCGGTCCCCACGGGGACACAGAGTACCTCACAGTAGCAGGGCCTTGTCCCTGACGATACTCGGCTCCTGTCCAGCAGATTCCCCAGGGGCTGCGGAGGGAGCACGGCCTCAGTGCCTGGAGACCGAATAGGATCCCACTTCACCCAGAGCCCATTAAGGGATGGGGAAGGAAAACAGCATGTGGCTCCTGCCTATGTACCCGCAATGGGTACCTCAACCTTAACAGCACCGCCGACCAGAGTGGGGTGAGAAGGGAGCATGCTGGGGGCCCTATATGGGCCCTCTTTTCTTCCATCCGACATAGTCAGCAGCTGCTGCTGACTAAGATGTGGAGCTATGCGTGGATGTCAGCCTCCTTCGCACAAAGCATAAAAACTGAGGAGCCCGTGATGCACGGGGGGTGTATAGGCAGAAGGGGAGGGGCTTTACACTTTTAAGTGTAATACTTTGTGTGGCCTCCGGAGGCAGAAGCTATACACCCTAATTGTCTGGGTCTCCCAATGGAGCGACAAAGAAAGGAAGGTAAGGAGATATCCTGATTGAGATGAAAAGGGGATACCACCTTAGGGAGAAATTCCGGGACCGGACGCAGAACCACCTTATCCTGGTGAAACACCAGGAAGGGGGCTTTGCAAGACAGCGCTGCTAGCTCAGACACTCTGTTAAGATCCCAGGGTTCCAGCGGACGCTTGTAAGGTGGGACTATGTGGCAAACTCCCTGCAGGAACGTGCGGACCTGCGGAAGCCTGGCTAGACGCTTTTGAAAAAACACGGAAAGCGCCGATACTTGTCCCTTGAGAGAGCCGAGAGACAAACCCTTGTCCATTCCGGATTGAAGGAAAGAAAGAAAAGTGGGTAAGGCAAACGGCCAGGGGGTAAAACCCCGATCAGAGCACCAGGATAAGAAGATCCTCCAAGCCCTGTGATAGATCTTGGCGGACGTTGGTTTCCTGGCTTGTCTCATAGTGGCAATGACATCTTGAGATAACCCTGAGGACGCTAGGAGCCAGGACTCAATGGCCACACAGTCAGGTTGAGGGCCGCAGAATTCAGATGGAAAAATGGCCCTTGAGACAGCAAGTCTGGTCGGTCTGGGAGTGCCCACGGTTGACCCACCGTGAGGTGCCACAGATCCGGGTACCACGACCTCCTCGGCCAGTCTGGAGCGACGAGGATGGCGCGGCAGCAGTCGGACCTGATCTTGCGCAACACTCTGGGCAGCAGTGCCAGAGGAAGAAATACATAAGGCAGTCGAAACTGCGACCAATCCTGAACTAATGCGTCCGCCGCCAGAGCTCTGTGATCTTGAGACCGTGCAATGAATGCCGGGACTTTGTTGTTGTGCCGAGACGCCATGAGGTCGACGTCCGGCGTTCCCCAGCGGCAACAGATCTCTTGAAACACGTCCGGGTGAAGAGACCATTCCCCTGCGTCCATGCCCTGGCGACTGAGAAAGTCTGCTTCCCAGTTTTCTACGCCCGGGATGTGAACTGCGGAGATGGTGGAGGCTGTGGCTTCCGCCCACAGCAGAATCCGCCGAACTTCTTGGAAGGCCTGACGACTGCGTGTGCCGCCCTGGTGGTTGATGTACGCAACCGCCGTGGCGTTGTCCGACTGTATGCGGATCTGTCTGCCCTCCAGCCACCGATGGAACGCCTTTAGGGCTAGATACACTGCCCTTATCTCCAGAACATTGATCTGAAGGGAGGACTCTGTCGGAGTCCAGGTTCCCTGAGCCCTGTGGTGGAGGAAGACCGCTCCCCACCCTGACAGACTCGCGTCCGTCGTGACCACAGCCCAGGATGGGGGCAGGAATGATTTTCCCTTCGACAAGGAAGTGGGAAGAAGCCACCACTGAAGAGAGGTTTTGGCTGCCAGTGAAAGAGAGACGTTCCTGTCTAGGGACGTCGACCTCCTGTCCCATTTGCGGAGAATGTCCCATTGAAGTGGACGCAGATGAAACTGCGCAAAGGGAACTGCCTCCATTGCTGCCACCATCTTCCCTAGGAAGTGCATGAGGCGCCTCAAGGGGTGTGACTGGGTCCGAAGGAGAGAGTGCAGCCCTGTCTGCAGCGAACGCTGTTTGTCTAGCGGGAGCTTCACTATCGCTGAGAGAGTATGAAACTCCATCCCGAGGTAAGTCAGTGATTGGGTCGGTGTCAATTTTGACTTTGGGAAATTGATGATCCACCCGAACGTCTGGAGAGTCTCCAGAGCAATGGACAGGCTGTGTTGACATGCCACCCGGGAGGGTGCCTTGACTAGGAGATCGTCTAAGTAAGGGATCACCGAGTGGCCCTGAGAGTGTAGGACCGCCACCACGGATGCCATGACCTTGGTGAAGACCCGTGGGGCTGTCGCCAGGCCGAAAGGCAGTGCCACAAACTGAAAAAGTGCATCGGCTCGCTCGGGGGGCGGAGATGTTCTGAAGAAACGAGTCGGAGGACGAGAGCTGAGCTCTATCCTGTAACCGTGCGACAGAATGTCTCTCACCCATCGGTCTTGGACATGTGGCCACCAGGCGTCGCAAAAGCGGGAGAGCCTGCCACCGACCGAGGATGCGGTTTGGGGAGGCCGAAAGTCATGAGGAGGCCGCCTTGGAGGCGGTTCCTCCGGCGGTCTTTGGAGGACGTGACTTAGACCGACATGCAGAAGAGTTCCTCTGGCCCTTCTCTGACTTGTTGGACGTGGAGGATTGGGACCTGGCTGAGGGCCGAAAGGACCGAAACCTCGATTGAATTTTTCGTTGCTTAGGTCTGTTTGGTTTGGACTGGGGTAAGGACGAGTCCTTTCCCTTGGATTGTTTAATAATTGCATCCAATTGCTCGCCAAACAAACGGTCGCCAGAAAATGGCAAACCGGTTAAGAACTTCTTGGAAGCAGAGTCTGCCTTCCATTCGCGTAGCCACATGGCCCTGCGGACTGCCACCGAATTGGCGGATGCTACCGCTGTACGGCTCGCTGAGTCCAGGACGGCGTTCATGGCGTAGGACGAAAAGGCCGATGCCTGAGAAGTCAAAGACACAACTTGCGGAGCAGAGGTACGTGTGACTGCATTAATCTCAGACAGACAAGCTGAGATAGCTTGGAGTGCCCACACGGCTGCAAAGGCCGGAGCAAAGGACGCGCCTATGGCTTCATAGATGGATTTCATCAGGAGCTCCATTTGCCTGTCAGTGGCATCCTTGAGCGATGAACCATCTGCCACTGATACCACAGATCTAGCCGCCAGTCTAGAGACTGGAGGATCCACCTTGGGACACTGAGCCCAACCCTTAACTACGTCAGGGGGGAAGGGGTAACGTGTGTCATTAAGGCGCTTAGTAAAGCGCTTGTCCGGAAATGCTCTGTGCTTCTGGACAGCATCTCTGAAGTTAGAGTGATCGAAAAACGCACTCCGTGTACGTTTGGGAAACCTAAACTGGTGTTTCTCCTGCTGTGAAGCCGACTCCTCTATAGGTGGAGTTGGGGGTGAAAGAGCTAGCACCTGGTTGATGGACGCTATAAGGTCATTTACTATGGCGTCCCCTTCAGGTGTATCAAGATTGAGAGCAACGTCAGGATCAGAGCCCTGAGCTGCGACCCCCGCCTCATCCTCCAGAGAGTCCTCATGCTGAGACCCCGAACAGCGTGATGAAGCCGGGGGAAGGTTCCCAGCGAGCCCGCTTAGCCGGTCTGGGACTGCGGTCCGTGTCGGAGTCCTCCCCGTGGGACCTAGGTGTCACCCCAGGAGCACTCTGCTGCACCGACCGACTGCGATGAACTCACAGTGCCCGGGGCCTGTGTGACCGATCTGGACTGCAAGGCTTCTAGTATCTTAGCAGACCATCTGTCCATAGACTGAGCCATGGATTGTGAAAGCGACTCAGAGAGTTTCTCAGCCAAAACTGCAAACTCTGTCCCTGCCACCTGGACAGTGGAAGCCGGCGGTTCTACCTGAGCCGAGGGTCCCACCAGTGCCCGAGGCTCCGGCTGAGTGAGTGCCACAGGGGCCGAGCATTGCACACAGTGAGGGTAGGTGGAACCTGCAGGTAACATAGCCGCACAAGAGGTACAGGTTGCAAAATAAGCCTGTGCCTTGGCACCCTTGCTCTTTGCGGACGACATGCTGTAGTCTCCTCTGAGAGTGATCACTGAGGGTATATAGCCAAAAGCAAAACAATGCGGCCGAACAGAGAAAATGTATACAAATATATATTATAATATATATATATATATATATTATAATATATATATATATATATATTATAATATATATATATATATATATATATATATATATATATATATATATATATATATATATATATATATATATATATATATATATATATATATATATATATATATATATTACACACTTCGGCACCCAAGGGGGGCCAGCACCGGGTAACCGGTGTGGCTTACCGACCGCCCAAAGCGGTTGTGTGTCCACCTGATTCCCTGCCTGGGCCTCCCAGAGCTGTAGAGCTCGTTCTGAAATCCTCCACCGGCAGAAGTGATTGTAAACATGGCTGCCAGAGCTCTCAGGGGAGGAGGGAGCCGTGGGCGTGACTAATAAAGTGCGGGAATCTGGTGCCCCACAGTGCTCAGTGAGGGGGGAGGAGAACACCTAAGTATGCTCCAGCCCTCACTGCCGACGTCCAGTCGACCGTCCCGCCCTTACCCCTGACTGGCAGGCCCGGGGGCGGGAGTTATGGTACTAGGCCGCAGAAGCCGGGGACTAAATTTAATAACGCGGCCGGCAAACAGGCGCGGTCGGCACGGTAGTCCCGGTCGTCACAAAAAAACAGCAGCCGCTGCAGCGTCTGTAACACAGGCGCTCCATGCACCGTCCCCAAGGGGACACAGAGTACCTTATAGATGCAGGGCCTGTCCCTGATGATACTCAGTCTCCTGTCCGTCAGATTCCCCCAGGGGCTGCGGAGGGAGCCCGGTCCAAGTGAATGGTGACCGGTTAGGATCCCACTTCTCCCAGAGCCTCTAAGGGATGGGGAAGGAAAAACGGCATGTGGCTCCAGCCTTTGTACCCGCAATGGGTACCTCAACCTTAACAGCACCGCCGACTTAGTGGGGTGAGAAGGGAGCATGCCGGGGGCCCTGTTAGGGCCCTCTTTTCTTCCATCCGATACAATCACCAGCTGCTGCTGACTAAAATGGGAGCTTGAGTGAATGTGTGCCTCCTTCAACACAAAGCATAAAACTGAGGAGCCCGTGATGCACGGGAGGGTGTATAGGCAGAGGGGAGGGGTTACACTTTTTAAAGTGTAATACTTTGTGTGGCCTCCGGAGGCAGAAGCTATACACCCAATTGTCTGGGTCTCCCAATGGAGCGACAAAGAAACTCATTTTTATGGCCAATTATTCAAACATTCTGTGACGCAGCAATGGGATCAAGAATCTCATTACACCCCTAGATGAATTCCTTGAGGGGTGTTTCCAAAACGGGGTCACATTTTGTAGGTTTCCGCTGTATTCGCCCCTCAGGGGTTCTGCCAATGTGACTTGGCGTCTGCTATTAAAGACAAATTTGCACTCCAAAAATCAAATAGCGCTCCTTTCCTTCCGAGCCCTGCCGTGCGCCCAAACAGTAGATTCCGACCACATATGCGGTATCTGTGTACTCAGGAGAAATTACACAACAAAATTGTAGGCTATTTTTTTTCCTGCTACCTTTGTTAAAATGAGAAATTTGGGGCCAAAGCAACATTTGTAGGGGAAAAAAAAAAAATCATTAATTTCGAAGGCCTAATGTTATAAAATTCCACAAATCACCTGATGATTTAAAATACTCATTACGCACCAAGGCATACAGTTTCCAAAATGTGGTCACTTGTGATGGTTTCTGCTATTTTTTGCACCTCAGGGCATCTCTAAATTTGACATGACATCCACAATCTGATCCAGCAAAAATCCAAACTCAAATGGTGCGCCTTCTCCTGAAGTGTCTTTTTGCAGTGGTTTATATTTGGCGTTCCTTAGTGCTTTTTCAAGTTTTTGCCTGCCAGCAGGGCTGTGGAGTCGGAGTCGTGGAGTCGGAGTTCGTTTTGGTCAGAGTCGGAGTCGGTAGAAATGTACCGACTCCGACTCCAGCGTTAAAAAAAAAATGTATTAATATTTCATAATTGAACTTTCATATGAATTTTATAAATGTTACTCAAATATATATGTTCTATCAAACTATGAACAACAGTGATAAGCAGTTCTGCTGGAGATAGAGACATTTCTTACTTCTTGTGTGTTGTTCTCCACTGCCCTTATCTAATCTTATACTTGGTTAACCTCATGCTGCCCCAACCCCCTACTTACAATTTATGAAACTGAAAGTGAAAATGTGTTGCAAATTCTTAGTAGTAAAGCTCCTCCTCTAGACTAGATCATACTAGGTGTGCATCTTCCAAGCATCTCACAGCTGCCTGCTACTCAGAACAGGAAGACTGTAAGGGTATGTGCGCACTAGGCGTTTTTTTTCACGCTGCGTTTTTATGTGCGTTTTTGTCTCAAAAAACGCACCCACAGCTAAAAAACGCGACAAAAACGCATGCGTTTTTACCGCGATTTGGTGCGTTTTTGCTGCGTTTTTGCTCACTGCGTTTTTAATCAGTGCACAATGCCATTAAAGATTGTTGATGAAAAAAAAAAAAAAAAAAAAAAAAAGCTCTGATGTCATTTCCTTCTTCAAAATGTTCATTGTATGCAGGAGAGCAGACAGCTGCAGAACTAGTGTATGCAGGAGAGCAGACAGCAGCTGCAGAACTACAAGGCTCAGCATCCTCCATCCAGGACTGCATGCAGGAGTTTTTTGCCCAAAAAGAAAAAAAAATGATATGGGCTTCGCTATATTTTTGTATGCTAGCCAGGTACAGCAGGCAGGTACAGGCTGCCCCCAATCCCCAGCTGCCTATTTGTACCCGGCTGAGGATCAAAAATATAGGGAAGCCCCTTTTTTTTTTTTTTTTTTATTTCATGAATTTCAAGAAATAATTGAAAAAAAAAAATGACATAGGCTTCGCCCAATTTTTGAGTCCAGCCAGATACAACTAGGCAGCTGGGGATTGGAATCCGCAGTGCAGAGTGCCCAAGCTTTCTGGGCACCCCCGCGGCGAATTGCAGTCCGCAGCTACCCCAGAAAATGGCACTTTCATAGAAGCGCCATCTTCTGGCGCTGTATCCAACTCTTCCAGCTACCCTGGTGACTGTGGCTCGCTGGGTAATAATGGAGTTAGGGCTAGCTGTATATTATCAGCTGGCCCTAAGCCTGAAATTCATGGGGTCACGCCAATATTAGACATGGCCACCATGAATTTCTAGTAATGATAAAAAAAAAAAAAAAAACACAACACAGAAAAATATTTTTATTAGAAATAAAACACAACACAATTAGTGACTCCATCTTTATTGAAATAAAGAACCCCCCTCCGCAGTAATCCTGGGTCAGGGGTCCCGCGCCGTCCAATCCGGATCCAATATCATCTGATCGGTTTGCTGGAAGGCAAAGCGATCAGATGATGTGTCAGGTTAAAGGACGTGAATCACATGACACAGCAGCTGATTGTATAATCGGCTTTTATACAATCAGCTGGAGCATCAGTGCAAAAAAAATAAATAAATAAATAAATACTCACGTCTGTGCTGATTACCGGCAGCTCCTGGAGCGATGGGATGAGAGTCTGATCCTGTCCCATCGCTGCAGGAGCTGCCGGTAATCAGCTGATGAAGTCCCCTGACGGCAGGATCAGCTGATAGCCGGCCGGGCGCGAAAAAGCCGGCGACACCACGAGAATTACGATCAGCTGATGCGTCAGGTGACTGCATCAGGTGATCCACTGCCAGGTCCTGCAAGCTTCGTACGTGCCCCGGGGAGACTGCACACAGCCAGAGCGGCGGTACCGGGACAGGAGCGGGCATGGCACCGGGACCCTGCAGACAGGTGAGTATGACATATTTTTTTTTTTCTACTGTTCACTTTGGTTTTCGCCGCTGCCTCCACCTCCCGCCCAGACATGGCGCCGCACGGAGCTGACATGCACCGGGCGGGTTGTGGACGCAGCGGTGGCGGTACCGGGAGGATTCATGCTTCTGTTTTTACCAACAGAAGGAATCCTCTTCCTGTACACGTCACTTTAATGCCCACCCCTTGCGTTTACAGCTGCGTTTTTAGTCATAGAAACGCAGCTTTATGCGTTTTTCATTGCGTTGTTGAACATCTCATTGAACTCAATGGGTGAAAAACGCAGTGAAAAACGCAGAAATAATTGACATGCTGCATTTTTGTGGTCACCACAAAAACACAGCTACAAAAAAACGCTGTGTGCAGACAGCACTTCTGAAAACCCATAGACATTGCTGGGGAAGCAATGTCACTGCGTTTTCAGCACAAAAACGCGGTAAAAAACGCCGTTAAAAACGCAGCAAAAACGCCTAGTGCGCACAAGGCCTAAGAAGTATTCTTTCAACAAACTTTGCATCAGTTAACTGTGAGTACATGAGGAATAATAACAGTATCACTGACCACTTTATCAGTTGTACGACCTGGCAATAATTTTGTACAATTGTTTTTAGGAAAAACAATTGTCATTTGGATTGTGAATGCAGAATTAAAAACCTGAGAATGTCAAAGAAGCATCACATTAAATGAGCTGTATTTGAACATTTCACCATCACTCAAGATAGAAAACATTATGTCTGTCAGTGTATGACAAATGATCCAGACGAAAACAAATGCTGTGAAGCCAAGATGAGTGCATATTCAGGCAAAGATAAAAATGCTCCTACCAGAGCTTCTAATCTAAAGAGACATTTACAGCGCTTTCATCCAGAAGTACTGAAAGCAGTGGAGGAGGAAGACTGCATCCAAACCAATGAACCAGTGCCCAGCTCTTCCAGCCAAACAAAGGAGCAGAGAACTTTGCAGCCATCAGTTGTAAGATATTTTGTCAGTGACAAAGTTACTGTGACAATGACAGTAGATACATTTAAAAAACAGATCATAGAGCTTGTTGTAAAGGATAGTGTGCCTATTTCATTATTTTCACGACCAGCTTTTATGTGTCTGAATGGGGAAATGGCCCGCAAGCTTGGTGTTTCTCTGGAGAGAGAGAGTATTAGAAAATTAGTAATCGAAGAAGCTTTTAAACAAAAGGAAGAACTTAAAAAAACTCTCAAGGGACGCTTTCTGTTTCTTAAAATGGATGCCTGCACACGTCACAGAGTGAACTATTTTGCCATCAATGTCCGATTTGTTTGTGACAAAAATGAAATAGTTACCAAGACATTGGCAGTAAAAGACACCAAAGCTCATCACACCAGTGAGTTTCTCCAGGTCTTGGTGGAAAAGGTTCTGCAAGTCTATGAACTTAAAAAAGAGCAAGTTCTTTCTGTCGTAACTGACAATGCTTCAAATATGATAAGTACTATTAATGAATGAGAGTAATGATGGTGACCAGCAGCTAGAAGAACATTCTGGGTCCACAGACAGAGAAATGTTTGAAATAGAGGAACACAGTATTGTAACTGAGGAGCAAACTGAAGTTGCTTCAGATGAACAACAACATGATAGTTTAGATGATCTTGTTGAAACTGTGTCAATATGTTCTTTCATTCATCACATGCGCTGTGTTGTGCATACGCTACAGCTGGCTATGAGGCTATGTGCGCACGTGTGCGCTCTGCACCGCACCTAAAAGGTGCGCTTCAGAGCGCAGCTGAAAAGCTCCGTTCTGAAGCGCATGGTGCCGGCAGAGAACGTGCGCTCTGAATGCTGCCTCTCCCTATAGACAGCATGCAAACCGCACGAAAGAAGTGACATGTCACTTCTTAGAACGTAGCGATTCGGGCAGCAGCCGAATCGCTGTGTTCTAATATGCCACGTGCGCACGGTTCCTGCACAATCTCCATAGACTGTGCAGGGGACGCAGGACGCATGCAGTTACGCTGCGGTGCAGAACGCAGCGTAACTGCATGCAATACGCACACGTGCGCACATAGCCTGAGAGACAGTCTGCAAGAAGGACATGCTGCTGCACTGATTGGCAAGGTGAGAAAATTGGCTACTGTTGCCAGAACCCCTAAAGTTGACTCAATTTTGAAGAGACGTGCTGGAAAAGGGGCAATTATTGATCAAGCCACACGATGGGGCAGTACTTACTTAATGATTCAGCGCTTGGTTGAACTGAAAATCTTTCTTGTAGACATGGCTAACCCTCAACTGACGCTAAATTAAAGTCAGTGGAATCAGGTGACTGAGCTGGAAAAATTGCTAGAGCACCCATTTACAGTGACTAAAAAATTACAAGCAGAGGACTTAACTCCAGGTATTTTCTTAACCCCATTACGACCGCGTTACGTTTTAAAACGGCACTAAAAAAGGGTACTTATTCCTTTCTGCCGTTTTAAAACGGCGGTCGGAAAAAAGGGTCTAGCGCCCCCCAGAGTCAGAAAATTTCCGGGGTCTCAGCTGCCGGGGGTAGCTGAGACCCTGGAGATCATGATTCGGGCCGGTTTTTCCGGTCCCCGCTCACCTGATGACCGGTATACACCGTATACCGATGATCAGGTTACAGTAAATGACCGCGCCGGTAAAAAATCATTTATCTCCCATCTGGCATGATCAAACATGTCAGATGGGAGATAAATCTTTTTCCCGGTTCCCTCCGGTCCCCTCGGTATCCCCAAAGTGCCCCCCCCGACCCCCAACCCCCTCCCGAAAATCCAAGATGGCCGCGCGCATCGGAGAGCACAGCAGCGCGCCGGCCGCATTTACAGTGTTCCTATGGTTTCTGTCGTATGTGCCATAAAACATACGACAGAAACCTGCTCCCCAGGCCCTGCCGGGTCCCCCCCTACCCCCCCCTGGTGTCCCCCGGTGTCATACATACCGGAGCGCTGATCCCCCGCGGCCCCCTCCTCCTTCTCTGCAGACTCCGGTCACATGTGCCGAGCAGATGACAGCTTCCTGTGTTCAGGACGCTGGCTGCTGCTCAGCACTGTGCAGCTGTGACCCGGGGAGGGTGGGTGCAGCTTTTTGCACCCACTCTCCTCAAATGGAGGGTCTGCCCTACTAGAAAATGGGGGATACGTTCCCTGAACGTGTCCCCCATATTCTAGAAGGTCCAGAGTCGACGTGGGACGTCCAAATGGATTATAGTGGATTTTTTTTTTTCTTTTCAATAAATTGGTCAATCAGGGAATGTTTGGGGGAGTGTTTTTTCAAATAAATTTTTTTTTGTTGTCAATTTTTTTTCTTATTACTGTCAATTAGTTATGTCGGGTATCTGATAGACGCCGTGACATAACTAATTGCTGGGCTTGATGCCAGGTGACATTACACACCTGGTATCAACCCCATTCATTACCCCGTTAGCCAACGCACCAGGGCGCGGGATGAGCTGGGGCGAAGCGCCAGAATTGGCGCATCTAATGGATGCGCCACTTCTGGGGCGGCTGCGGCCTGCTATTTTTAGGCTGGGAAGAGTCCAATAACCATGGCTCTTCCCATCCTGAAAATACCAGACCCCAGCTGTCAGCTTCACCTTGGCTGGTGATCTAATTTGGGGGGACCCCACGTTTGTTTTTTTTTTTAATTATTTATTTATAAATAATTAAAAAAAAAAAAACAGCTTGGGGAGCCCTCCAAATTGATCACCAGACAAGATGAAGCTGTCAGCTGTGGTTTGCAGGCTACAGCTGTCTGCTTTACCCTAGCTGGCTATCAAAAATAGGGGGGACCCCACGTCATTTATTTTAATTTTTTTTTTTTTTTTTTGGGCTAAATACAAGGCTAGGCATCCTTTAGTGTCACATGAAAGGCACTAAAGGGCGCCAGCTTAGAATATGCAGGGGGGTGGGACGTTATATATGTTTGACATCTATCCATTCATCCATTGTAGCATTTTACGCTGTGTGCCCACAATCAGGGTTTGCAGCGTTTTGGGCGCAGAGTGTTTTCCCTGCGTCCATAACGCTGCGTTGTGCAGTAGAAGCACAGTGGCAGGATTTTTAGAAATCCCGTGCCCACTGTGTTTCTTTTCTCCGCAGCATAAACCGACCTGTGGCGCAGCTTCCCGAGCCTCAGCATGTCAATTTATGCTGCGGAGATGAGTGTTCTTTGCAGGTAGAATAAAAC
Organism: Anomaloglossus baeobatrachus; assembly: GCF_048569485.1. NCBI lineage: Eukaryota > Metazoa > Chordata > Amphibia > Anura > Aromobatidae > Anomaloglossus > Anomaloglossus baeobatrachus. The sequence continues at coordinate 266,158,599 of NC_134357.1, read as the reverse complement.
TAAAGTCCACAGCAGCCTGAACCCAAATCGTGGGCATGGGCAGCTGCGTTCTCCCGTGGACAACACTCACATTTCTGCAGGAGGCTGACACTGTGTACTAGACGCCGTGTCGCTGGATCATGGCCACATAGCCTAAAGGCTACTTTACACGCTGCGATATCGGTCCCGATATCGCTAGTGTGGGTACCCGCCCCCATCTGTTGTGCGACACGGGCAAATCGCTGCCCGTGCCGCACAACATCGCGCAGACGCATCACACATACTTACCTGCCCGGCGACGTCGCTGTGACCGGCGAACCGCCTCCTTTCTAAGGGGGCGGTCCGTGTGGCGTCACAGTGACGTCACTGAGCGGCCGCCCAATAGAAGCGGAGGGGCGGAGATGAGTGGCCGGAACATCCCGCCCACCTTCTTCCTTCCTCATAGCGGCCGGGAGGCAGGTAAGGAGAGGTTCCTCGTTCCTGCGGCGTCACACATAGCGATGTGTGCTGCCGCAGGAGCGACGAACTACATCGTTACTGCTGCAGTAACGATAATCGAGAATGGACCCCCATGTCACCGATGAGCGATTTTGCACGTTTTTGCAACGATGCAAAATCGCTCATCGGTGTCACACGCAGCAACATCGCTAATGCGGCCGGATGTGCGTCACCAATTCCGTGACCCTAACGACTCCGCATTAGCGATGTCGCAGCGTGTAAAGCCCCCTTAACAGTGAGAAATTTGTTGCTACAGCAACATTTTTGTGAAGTACCTGTGGATTCAAAATGCTTACTATACTCCTGAATAAAATCCTTGAGGGGTCCAGTTTCCAAAATGAGGTCACTTGTGGGGGGTTTCTGATGTATAGGTACCCAAGGGGCCCTGCTAATGTGACATGGTGCGCGCAATTTACTTCAACTTTTCCAAAATTCAAATGGTGCTCCTTCCATTCCAAGCCCTCCCATTTATCCAAACAAAGGTTTTTGGCCACATGTGGGGTATCCCTGCACTCACAAGAAATTAGATAATAACCTGTGGGGTACACGTTTTGTTGTTGCCTCTTGAAAAAGTGAAAAATGTGTCGCTAAATCAACATTTTTGTGAAAAAAATGAAAATTTCAATATGGCAACCTAAGCTTATCAAATTCTGTGAAGTATTCGTGGATTCAAAATGCTCAATATACACCTAGATTAAAGCCTTGAGGGGTCTTATTTCCAGAATGGGGTCACTTGTGGGGGACCTCCACTGCTTAGGCACCTCAGGGGCTCTCCTAATGCAACATGGCGTCCGCTATTGATTCCAGCCAATTTTGCAGTCAAACTGCACTCCTTCTCTTCTGAGCCCTGTAGTGTGCCCAAACAGTTGATTTCCACCACATACAAGATATCAACAAACTCAGGAGAAATTGCGCAATAAATTTCATGGTGATTTATTTCCTGTTACCCTTGTGAAAAAAAAAGCTACCTGGTTGAAGTAACAATTTTGTGGTAAAATTTTATTTTTTTATTTTCATGGCTCAACGTTATAAACTTCTGTAAAGCTCCTGGGGGTTCAGGGTACTCACCAAACATCTAGATAAATTCCTTGAGGGGCCTAGTTTCCAATATGGGGTCACTTGTGGTGTTTTTTTGCTGTTTACGTACCTTAGGGGTCCTCCAAATGCGACATGGTGCCTGCAATCTTTTTCAGCCAAATTTCCTTTCCAAAATTCAAATATTGCTCCTTCCATTCCAAGCCCTCCCATTTCTCCAAACAAAGGTTTCAGACCACAAGTGAGGTATCACCGCGCTCATAAAAAAGTGGGTAACAAACGTTGGGGTCAAATTTTTGGAATTACCTCTTGAAAAAGTGAAAAAATTGATGCTAAAGCAACATTTTTGAGAAAAAAATGAAAATTTTCAATGTGACAACGTAACGTTATCAAAATCTGTGAAGTACTTGTGGATCCAAAATGCTCACTATACCCCTAGATAGAAGCCTTAAGGGGTCTAGTTTCCAAAATGGTGTCACTTGTGAGGGGTTTCTGCTGTTTAGGTACCTTAGCGGACATGTAAATGCAACATGGTGCCCGCAATCTATTTCAGCCAAATTTGCTTTCCAAAATTCAAATATTGCTCCTTCTGTTCCGAGCCCTCCCATTTGTCCAAACAAAGGTTTCTGACCACATGTGGGGTATTGGCGCGTTCATAAGAAAGTGGGTAACAAGTTTTGGGGTTCATTTTGTTGTGTTATTTCTTCTAAAAGTGAATAAATTTGGGGTAGAGCAACATTTTAGGTAAAATTTTATTTTTTGCTTTTTTTCATTCCACTTTGCTTTAGTTCCTGTGAAGCACCTGAAGGGTTAATAAACTTCTTGGATGTGGTTTTGAGTACTTTGAGGGGTGCTGTTTTGAGAATGGTGTCACTTTTAGGTATTTTCTGTCACTTAGGCCTCTCAAAGTCACTTCAAATGTGATGTGGTCCCTAAAAAAATGGTTTTGTGAATTTTGTTGAAAAAATGGGAAATTGCTGATGAACTTTGACCCCTTCTAACTTCCTAACCCCAAAACATTTTGTTTCAGAAATTGCGCTAATGTAAAGTAGACATGTGGGAAATGTTATTTATTAACTGTTTTGTGTGACATAACTCTCTGGGTTAAGGGCATAAAAATTAAAAGTTTGAAAATTGCAAAATTTTCAAAATTTTCATCAAATTTCCGATTTTTTCACAAATAAAAGCAAAAAATATCGTTCTAAATTTATAACTATCATGAAGTACAATATGTCACGAAAAAACAATGTCAGAATCACCGGGATCCGTTGAAGCGTTCCAGAGTTATGACCTCATAAAGTGACACTGGTCAGAATTGCAAAAAATGGCCTGGGCATTAAGGACAAAACTGGCTTCGTCCTTAAGGGGTTAAAGGAGTGGAAGAACCTGATGTTTCGCCTGTCCCAAAGAGGAGGGTTAATTGCAAGTGGCATTGCTACATCAATGAAACGGAGAGAGGAGCTACTATTACAAAATAACATTCTTTTGGCAGCTGTTTATGTAGACCCAATGCATCGGATTCTTCTAGATGATCAACAGCTAAGTAAAGGAAAAGAAGCTCTGTTTGGAATAGCAGTGAGGATGAAAGGGTTGCAGAACAGTCAGGAGGAACAAGAAGAATTTGGTCGTCCTGCCACATCTTCACCCTCATCATCAACTGATGAAGAATTTAATTTCGAAAAATATTTGGATCACAAGGACCGTGCAAAGCGTTCCCGCATAGAAGAAGAGTCATCCCCATCAAGGAACACAGCCAGTACATTTCAGCAGAATTTTTCATGTGCACTAAAAGAAATTGAGAAATTTGACCGTTCATCAAAAATAACAGTGCAACAAGCGATTCCTCTGTATCCTGACATTGTCAGAGATGTTGCCCAAGTGGTTACGGCTTTGCCACCAACACAAGTTAGTGTAGAGAGGTTGTTCTCTGCTCTCAAAACAATTAGATCAGATTTGAGGGCATCCATGAAGGAGGATCTGACACAGGCAATACTTTTTTTAATTTATAGATTTCTTCTTATTAACTGCATAAGTGTTTATTGCATATTTACTTACAGTTTAGAAAAGTTTATAAAAGTTATTTGCTATATTCTAATTGTAATAAATGTAGTTTTTGCTCTAAGTGGTCTGATTACTTATATGATGGTGAGAAACTGAATAAGCACGATGTTAATATTTTACAACAGTAAATTTGTTGTTATGAATTGGCCATTTATGAAGGAGTCTGAGTCGGAGCCGGAGTCGGAACCTGATAAAATCCAGGAGTCGGAGTCGCAACTGTGGCTTACCGACTCCACAGCCCTGCCTGCCAGTGGGATTTTTTGAGCATTTTTAATAATTTTTTGGGGGTGTCTTTTGTACTGGAGGAAAATGTTTTATTTATCGTCATTCAACAATGAAGAAACCGCTACCAATTTTTGAAGCAAAAACTGCTAAAAGTAAAAAAAACACGTGGGTTTCTTTTAGGCCTTTCCATTGACTTAATTTATGAAATATAGAGCGTCTTCATGGCAGAAGCCATGTTTAATCACTTGGTGTCTTTTGAAACCTGAAATTGTTAAAAGATGCTCAAACAGTTGAACATATGACCAGCAAGTCCTTTTTTGAGCATTTAGTATTTTTTCAGGCGTATTTTGGAGCAAACCTGTTCCAAAGTTGGCCAAAAATAGCTTAGAATATTGTTTAAAAAGCACTACCTGTCTAAAGAGGTACTTGTGACAGATCGGATGGGGGTTAACGGATTAAAAAAATAAGAATTCTTTAAACCTTATTTGTATACCTAATCACTCCCATATTATACCCACATACAAAGGGAATCTGTCAGCAGGTTTTTGGTGTGTAATCTGCAGACAGCATGCTGTACGGGTTACCCCTTCACCCCCAGCTGATTTTCATTTTTTCGATTTTTCCTCCAAGAGCCATAACTTTTTTATTTTTCCATCAATATCGCCAAATGAGGGCTTGTATTTTGCAGGACAAGTTATACTTTTGAATGACTCCATTCATTCTACCCCGTATTGTACTGTAAAAAGGGGGGGAAGAAAACCAAGTGCACTGACATTGCAAAAAAAAGTGCAAACCTCGCGGGCACGGTCCTGTCTCCTCCTGTACTGTTTATGATAATTGTACTTGTCCCTATTATGTATACCCCTTTCACATGTAAAGCGCCATGGAATTGATGGCGCTATAATAATAAATATTAATAATTCCTCAATTTCTTTTTTTTTTATTGTTTTATTTATTTTTTTTCAATGGGGCAAGAGGTCAGTAATTTAAACTTGTGTTTTTTTCTTTAATTTTTTACATATTTGTTTTAAACTTTTTATTGTCTTTACTAGTCCTCTTAGGGGACTTGAAGCTTGACACTATCCAATTGCTTCTGCTGTTCTGAGTGGTGCTTCAGCTTGGCTCTGAACAGGAGAAATGCTGATGATCTGTGAATGCCGTCACTTGGCCGGCGTTCACAGTAACTTGGTCAGACAGCGACAGGAGTCACCGGTTGTCATGACAACCCGTCGGCACCCCATGATAATGTCACGGTGCTGCAGATGTAAGCGGGGAATGGAGCGCTCTTCGCCGCTGCATGTTAGTTGGCACTGTCAGAGTTTGACAACGAGATCTAACTAGTGACACAGGCGCGGGTGGATCTCTGATCCCCACACTCCTGTTAGCTGCACATGTTGACTGATCAGATCAGACCAGCATGTGCAGGGAAAGATGCGATCTTAGCACATAAGATTGCACCAAAGTCAGGGATACGACCAAGAACCTACTGATACGTCCTTGGTTGTGAAGGGGTTAGTATAGAGAATTCAGCCATGTGGGGGTCTTTTCTCACAAAGTGTGTTGTTGTTTACCTGTTATGTTTGTTTAACCCCTTTACAACTAATTACACGCTATGTACATCATGAGTTGTTTTCCTGCCTTTGATGTGGGCTCACACTGACCTCTCATATTTCCCTGAAGATGTAGACTAAATCATTCAGCCTACATCTGCCTCTAAACAGCCACGGAAGCAGCGGCGCTCAGCTTGTGGCTGGTAACCTGTTAAATGCCGCTGTCAATCTCTGACACGGGCATTTATCGCGCACTGGCAGAGAGTCCCGAGACGTCATTTTGTGTGCCAGCAACAAAATTGAGGGAAGCCAATCAGTTGTCATGACAACCAGGGGTTAGCTGTGAAAACCAGCTCGTGGCCAGTATTCATAGGAGACTGTGAGTTCTCTTACATATATAACAGGTGCTCAGACCATTGCAGGTTTAAGTCCCCTAAAGGGACTATTGCATGCAGCACAAAGTAAGAAATAAATGGTTTAAAAAAAATATTAAAAAAAAAAATGTAAATGTTCAAATCGCCCCCCCCCCCCCCCTTTTACCACATTACAAGAAATAAAAAAAAAAAACATATCTGGTAATGCTGCATTTGTAAAAGTCTGATCTATGAAACTATAAAATAAATTAATCTGATCAGTAAACAGCATAACAAGAAAAAAAAAAATCTAAATCCCAGTATAGGAGTTTTTCAGCTGCTGTAACCCCAAAAAAAATGTAATAACAGGCGATCAAAACATCATGTATACCCCAAAATAAAATCAACAAAGACATCACCTTGGGGCGCAAAAACCAAGCGCTCACACAGCTCCAGGTCCCAAATTTGAAAACGCTACGGGCTCTTGGAAAGTCGTGACATAAACAAGAATTTCACTTTTTTTGCCACAATGGGAAATATTTTCCCGCTTATCATTTCATTATATGATAAAATGAATGGTGTCCTTCAAAAGTACAACTCATCCCGCAAAAACCAAGCCCTCACACCAGGTATATTGATGGAAAAATAAAAGGTATGGCTCTTGGAATAAAGGGAGGAAAAAATGAAAATGCAAAAATGAAAAATTGCCCGATCCTTAAGGAGTTACGCTCCTCCAGTAGTTTATCATGAGTGTGACCTGCGGCAGGGTCTTTGCCTACATCATGCCACTCTCAGATGGGGTAGGAAAAACCTGCTGATACATTCCCTTTAAGGTTGGCAAAAGCGCAAAAAATAGCAAAAGTCGCAATCTTTTTGGTTAGATAACCAGATAACCACATTTTAAACGGAAGTATAACCCATTTCTTAAATGATAAACTAAAACCTGACTATTTTTGTAACTTTATTTTTTATTGTGGGGGGCAGCCATGTAACCCTAGGCACTACTAATATGAGGGCACATTGAAGAAAGATATTGCCAGTGAACATTCCCCATGTATTGGAAGGTGGATGAAGGGTCATGTAGGGGTCTCTTGGTTGGTGGCTACTTATGTGATACAAGTAGGAAGGTAAGGCTGGAGGTATACTTGAGTGTGACTCGCACGAGGGTCGCATCGCCCGGACTGACCAGCGGCTCTCCTGACAGGAGCATGTCAGCTGCATAGAAGCTGTATGGAAGCTGACACGCTCCTGTCAGAAAAACCGCCGGCCAGTCCAGGCTTGGCAATGTGATCTTCGTGCAAGTCACACGCAAGTGTGACTCCAGCCTAATAAGTAGAAACGTTCTCTCCATTGGTGCGTTCTCTGTGATAATTCTTACTCACCTTGGCTACTGTCTGTAGAATAATCCTCCATGTGATGTCCTTCACTTCTGCCAGACCCCTCATCACTCTCTATTTCTTCAACCTTAACGATAACCAGGTCATCAATCTACAACAGAATCATTAAGGATTACACTAGATGTCGTGTAAGTACTGTTGGGTCGCCGTGCTCCAGTCCATTGACATACCTCACTGTCCTGCAGGACGTGGTCATCATCCTGTGGGTCATTGGCGTCACTGTCATCACTCTGCAGAACGTGGTCATCATACTGTAGGACATTGGCATCATCCTTTGGGATGTGGTCATTCTTCTGAGGGACATCATCATCTAACTCTTCCTTAACAACATTGTCAACCTTATCCTCCTCTGACCAGTCCTCCAAATTAGGACTCTGACATCTCTCCGGTGTAATTCTCTTTATGGATCCATCTGTAGCAAACACACAAATGTAGGGAGTACCCTGGGACTGATGTCTGTAGATGGAGCGGATGATTGTGGCCTATATGTGATGATTGGTCAGAGGTCTCCTCACCTGGTGATGTGGGGGGAGTCTGGTCCTCCATGGTGATGGCTCGGAGCAGACCCTAATGTGTGAGGCTTCTCTCAGGGATCTTGTCCTTGCTGGTTCTCATGGAGGCTCCAGATCCGCACTCATGGGACCCTTTATAACCCTAAGTATCAGAAATAACAGCTAAACATGCGGCGCCATTAGGACTTCTCTCAGAATTCTTCATTTCTCAAGTCACAATGACTGGAATACAATGGTGCTGGAGTTGGTTTCTTATACAGAAGTTTCCTAGTCACAGAGTATTGTGTTTTAACAGCTTGAATAACAAGAAAAAATGATCACAATGCTAAACTACAAAGCAGTGATGTGAATGCTCCTACAAAAATCTAAAGGTGGCACAAAAGCGGGCATTAACGTGGGGACAGCAGGGAGTTTTGAAGAGTGTTATATGACTTCAGGCCACTGACTCACGTCACCACCAGATTAGATAGGTAGGCCCCGCATCAAATGCACATCACTCCAGCCGTGTCCAAAAAGGTGGTGGGCATAGGAGATGGCATCAACTTGGGCAATAAGATCATTTTAAACAAGGAACGTGTTTTGAAGGGTTAAATGACTTTGGGCCACTTATCTTACACCACATCAAACAGATAGGCATACCCAGCATCAAACGCAGATCACTCCAGCGTGGCCCATTGGGTTCTGGGCACCAGAGCTGGCATCAAAGTGGTCAGCCAATAAGTAACTGGTGCTTATTAAGGGGTAAAAGCATCTAACCTCATCCATAAACAGCTAGCGATGCCCTGGCACCAAAGTGGGCAATCAACCATTGTTTACTGACTCCGATCCATTGCAGCAATTTGGGTAGAACTCTTTAATTCCAAATTGCTCTTGGCTTTTCTAAACCAGTTTCTCCCAGCTCCACCAGTGTGAGCGGAATGGTGATGCCACTGCTCATCTAATTCATGGCGAGTGGTGGTGTACCGTATGCCAGAAATCCTTCTCCAGTCGGGGACAGGAGTAAGAGTCTGGCATGGCTCTTGGAGCTGCACGCCACTCAACAGATGTGTCAGATCCATGCAACACGTCAGGAGAGTCTGACAAAAACAATCACAGAATGTCACCCATCTTAATGAATGGGGGCCCTTGTGTTTTAGTAGGGTCATTCCCAAAATATACACGCTTCCCTTATGTACAGAATAGGGGATAATGTCATTATCACTATGGGTCCTACCACCATGATCCCAAGATTTACAGCATTTGTGATGCTCTTTACATCAATCCCCCATTCTCCGTCCCATCTGACCGCAGAACGGGGCATCCCTATATGTGTAATAATGGGGTACGATCACTGGCCCAAAGTCATTTAACCCTTCAAAAACACCAAGTATTCTCAATTGCAAAGGTAAGATTTTTCACCATGTGGTAGTTGTAATATTTACCAATTTAGGAAAAATTGGTGACAATAAATAGCAAAAGGCAGTTAAACGTCCCACATCATGTGACTGCGGACATCAGGGGGCTGCGAGGGTCCCGGTGGGATAGAATAGCGCCATACACACCAGTATCCCTACAGTCAGGTGTGACCGGGATATGGGCCATTGAGGTAAACCGGATCGTCCAGCTTTTATGGCCATAAACCATGGGAGCCAGACTGAAGCCCCCTGGATTTCATGTGGGATGTTCTCCTATATGTGTATCATTTAACCCTTTCATAGCAGGTGGCTTACTCCAATGTGTGGTAACTGGCCCACTCCCACTGTGATGGCAGCTCTCGTGCCCAGAACCCTTTCGGGCAAGCTGGAGTGGAATGCCGGTCATCGGGCTAAGTATGGGGTGAACTCAGCAACATTTAACCCTTCGGTGCCCACTTTGCTCTTAGCTACACTCACCTCAGGCAGTGCTGCCACTAAGAATTTCAGGGCCCCTGACTGGCATCATTTTGGGGCCCCCTTTGAGACTCCACCCCAGCTCCGCCTCTGGTTTGTAAGCCAGTTAATGAAGCGTGAAGAGGACCCCGGACTAGTCCTGTTTGTCCCCCCCTGGAGGCGGCCCTGCCTCAGGGTTCCGCACCCCATCGTATTTCATTACTGGGATTATTTCTGATTCTTGTTAAAATTTTTAATTTTTTTTTTTTTGCAAATAAACTTCTACATAAGAAACCAACTTTAGCATCAACCTCCAATCAGAGACCAGCAGCCCCCTGTCCTGGAATAAGGGGTAGAGGAGGATGAAGCACATACTAGGAGATGGGAGACATCCCCCACATTACACTCAGGCCAACTATGTACCCCGGGGAGACGTCACCCGCCCGCCCAGCACAGAGGAGTAACGATCGTCACTGTTCACACTCACTACACCATACGAAGGCGCGGGCAGCGAAAAGCGGCGGCTGTCACGTGACTGCAGTAATCAATAACAGTGGAGGAGGGCGGCAGGCGCATGTGTCTGGCACACGCCCCGCCCCCAGCCCCCTCCGCAGCCGCACGTTGATGAAGTCACCGCCCCTGGGCATGCCGGGTAATGAAGTTCTGTTTTCATCCAATCTGGGCAAACAGATCACGTGACTTCTGAAGCTGCGGCGTCTTGGGCGGTCACCCCGGCAACGGCAGACAGGAGGCTCAGTCAGCGATGAAAACGTGTGGCCGCAATGCAATGGTTATTTGCAGGTTAAAATATTTGTATTGCAGAATTTTCTGGGGTTTTTTTATGACTTTTATGGATAATAAATTATATTATGCTTTATTTTCTACTTCTCAGTTTTAACCAGCACAGGATGCAAATCTAAAAACAGTGGCATAGCTAAAGTCCAATGGTCCTTGTGCAAAATTTGGATCCCCCCCGCTGCTCCGCATGTTGGTCAGACGTATGCAGGGCCGCCATCAGGGCATGACAACCATGACTGGTGTATGGGGCCCGGTGAAGAAAGGGGCCCGGCCAGGGCCGTGGTAATTACTTAGCTTTATTAAGACCTGGGCCCGGTCCCCCTCTTCACCAGGCCCCTGGCAGTGTCACATCGGCCACTACACTGGCTAATAAGCATGCAAACTAGCGCTTCAGGGCACATGCAAATCGCTGCTGGCAAGGTCAGTGGGGCAGAGCAGGGCAGCGAAACGTCATCCCACGACCAAGCATGCAGCAGCGTGATGTGGTCATCACTCTGCAACCTCATCACACTGCTGCAGGTAACAGAGCTGCGGAGGTGGCGAGGACAGGTAAGCGATCCATGAGCTGAAGACTGCGGTAGCTGGAGATCGCCGAGGAAGATGGGGGAGCCCACTGACCCCAGTCCCTGCTTTGCTTCAAATGGATGAGCGTCGGAGGGCGCACATCCAGCTGAAATGCATCACGACTCAGAGAGAAGTCCACGTAATGTGGGAACAGGAGAGGGTGAGTAAAATGTTTTTGTTTTTTTTTCTTTTTGCAGCATAAAAATATACCAAGAGGAGCCAAGGAAGGGGACATATATACCAGGAGAAGGACAAATATACCAGGAAAGCCACAGAAACCAGGATGGGGACATATATCAGAATGTGCCAGGAGGGGACTATAAATACCAGGAGAGCCCAAGGAAGGGACATATATACTAGGATGGGGACATATATACCAGGAGAAGGACATATATCAGGAAGGGAACAGAAACCAGGATGACAACATATATACCAGAATGTGCCCAGGAAAGGGCTATATATACCAGGAGGAGGCCAGGAAGGGGACATATATATAAGGAAGGGGATAGAAACCAGGATGGGGACATATATACCAGAATGTAGCCAGGAGGGAGCTATATATACACACCAGTAGCAGGACAAATATATCAGGAAGGTGACAGAAACCAGGATGTGGACATATATACCAGAATGTGCCCAGGAGAGGGATATATATATATATATACCAGGAGGGCCCCAGGATGGGACATATATACCAGGATGGGGACAAATAAACCAGGATGGGGACATATATACCAGAATGTGCCCAGGAGAGGTCTATATATACCAGGTGGAGCCAAGGAAGGGGACATACATACCAGGAGGATGACATATATACCAGGAAGAGGACAGATACCAGGATGGGCACATATATACCAGAATGTGCCTAGGAGAGGTACATTCACACCATGAGGGGCCCAGGATGGGACATATATACTAGAGACAAATAAACCAAGATGGGACTGATATACCAGGAGGGGCCCAGAATGGATAAATATATACCAGGATGAGGACATATATGCCAGGAAGGGGTCAAATAAACCAGGATGGGGAAATATATAACAGGATAGGCCCAGGATGTGAACATATATAAAAGGATGGGTACATACATTCCAGGAAGGGCCCAGGATGGGGACATATACCTGGAAGGGAACATATATACCAGCAGAAGAAATATATATCAGAAGGATATTATACAGAGGGACAGTGTTTGTGTGAGGGATAGTATACAGAGGGGCAGCTTGTGTGTGGGGGATAGTATACAGAGGGGCAGCGTATGGGAGGGATCTTATACATAGGGGCAGTGTGTGTGGTGTGTGGGGGATATTATACAGAGGGGCAGTGTGTTGGGGATATTATACAGTGGGCCAGTGTGTGGGGGATATTATACAGAGGGCAGTGTATGTCGATATTATACAGAGGAGCAGTGTGTGCGGGAATATTATACAAAGGAGCAGTGTGTGTGGGGGGATATTATACAGAGAGGTTGTGTGTGTGAGAGAGATACTATATAGAGAGGCATTGTGTGGGGGTATATAATACACAGTGGAAGTGTGTGTGGGGAAATATTATACATAGGGGCAGTGTGGGATAGAGGGTGTATTATGGAGAGGGGCGATGTAGAGGATGTATTATGGAGAGGGGCACTGTAGGAGGTGTATTAATACTTTCCTGAGAGAAATACTTCCTTTTCTGCAACAACTTCAAGATTGCTAACATTTTTGGCCATGACTGTGTATATGTACATACAGTGTGTCCACCCATATCCTGTCCACCGCCATTAACTTGAGAACGGCGGCAGCTATAGGCATAGAAGTGGTGTCTAGGTATAGTAAAGGAGCCATGCGCTACGCAGTGAAACCACCTATATCGCCACCTGGTGGAAAACAATGGAGTTAGAATTTTTATTTAGAAAACGGAACGAGATACAGAAAAAAAGTGAATTACAAAGTTGTAGGGCATCATCAATTCAATACGAATCGACACCTTGCATAGAGAAAAGTTATGATTAGAATGTATAAAACGGGGAATAACCCTATTATGCAAATAAGTGTGCAACGTCATACCTGACGAAATACTGTAGACTGCTAAAAGTACATACAGTACAGTAAATGGGATTGTTCAAAGGGTTGCCCAACAGACCTTTGTCATGCTGTTCTCTCCAGCGCAACTCATCCGTGTTTAAACAAAGAGCTGAAACATGCTGTCTGGAAAAGACAACCTTCAAACATGAGACAACTGGAGCAGTTTGCTCTTGAGGAATGGGCCAAAATACCTGTGGAGAAGCGCAGAAGTCTCATTGACAGTTACATGAATCGTTTGATTGCAGTGATTGCCTCAAAAGGTTGTGCAACAAAATATTAAGTTAAGGAGGGCGCCATTATTTCTGTCCAGGCCTTTTTTAAAAATTCTATGGAAGCAAAAAAGCAATGTCTGACTTTCATTTGTTAATTTTCATAGATTTTTTTTATTTATTATTATTTTTGTCAGATTCAAGTTATTTCTGTGATCATTGTGGGGTTTTCTTGCATAAAATGAAGGGTACCAACAATTTTGACCACGTGTGTATTTAAACATACACGTTTTTCCAAGAGTGACAGTGAGAGTGTGGAAGGTTTGAGGGGTGGAGGTGGAGCTGGGGTGCAGCCTGGGCAGAGTCTGGGGGGGCCCAAAACATTTTGCAAGTATGGGGCCCTGAAATTCCTATTGGCAGCCCAGTACGTATGAGTGTCCCTCTCCCATCCTATACAAATGTTCACCATCCTGGTATGTTCCTCAACCTGGTCCCATTCAGATATATATGTCCCCCATCCTTGTATATATGTACCTCATTCTTTTTAGAGGATTTTTTTTATTATTGATCAACAACTATGTTCTCAATCAACCCAAAAGACTCATAAATATCAAAGCTTAATATTTTTGGAAGTTGGAGTGGATTTTTTTTTTAGATTTGGCTATCTTAGGAGGAAATCTGTTTGTGCAGGTAACTATTACTGTGCAGAATTATTCGCCAACTTAATAAAAACCAAATATATTCCCATCTCAATTGTTTATTTTCACCAGGTAAACCAATATAACTGCACAAAATTTAGAAATAAACATTTCTGACATGCAAAAACAAACCCCAAAAAAATTAGTGACCAATATACTTTCTTTATGATGACACTCTACAGCCTACCATCCATAGATTCTGTCCGTTGCTTGATCTGTTTATAATCAACATTGCTTGCAGCAGCCACCACAGCCTCCCAGACACTGTTCCGAGAGGTGTACTGTTCCCCCCCCCTGTAAATCTCACATTTTATGATGAACCACAGGTTCTCTATGGGGTTCAGATCAGGTGAACAAAGGGGCCATGTAATTATTTTTTCATCTTTTAGACCTTTACTGGCCAGCCACGCTGTGAAGTACTTGGATGCATGTGATGGAGCATTGTCCTGCATGAAAATCATGTTTTTCTTGAACGATACCGACTTCTTCCTGTACCACTGCTTGAAGAAGTTGTCTTCCAGAAACTAGCAGTAGGTCTGGGAGTTGAGCTTCACTCCATCCTCAACCCGAAAAGGTCCCACAAGTTCATGTTTGATGAGACCAGCCCATACCAGTACCCCACCTCCAGTCGGAGTGGAGCTCTCTGCCCTTTACTGATCCAGCCTCTGGCCCATCCATCTGGCCCATCAAGAGTCACTCTCATTTCATCAGACCATAAAACCTTTGAAAAATCAGTCTTAAGTTATTTCTTAGCCCAGTCTTGACGTTTTATCCTATGTTTCTTGTTCAAAGGAGGTCGTTTTTCAGCCTTCCTTACCTTGGCCATGTCCCTGAGTATGGCACACCTTGTGCTTTTTGATACTCCAGTAACGTTGCAGCTCTGAAATATGGCCAAACTGGTGGCAAATGGCATCTTGGCAGTTTCACGCTTGATTTTCCTCAATTCATGGGCAGTTATTTTGCGCCTTTTTAGCCCAACACGCTTCTTGCGACCCTGTTGGCTATTTGCCATGAAACACTTGATTGTTCGGTGATCACGCTTTAAAAGTTTGGCAATTTCAAGACTGCTGTATCCTTCTACAAGACATCTCACAATTTTGAACTTTTCAGAGCTCGTCAAATCTCTCTTCTGACCCATTTTGCCAAAGGAAAGGAAGTTGCCTAATAATTAAGCACACCTTATATAGGGTGTTGATGTCATTACACCACACCCCTCCTCATTACAGAGATGCACATCACCTAATTTACTTAATTGGTAGTTGACTCTCAAGCCTATACAGCTGGGAGTAGGACAACATGTATAAAAAGTTTCATGTGATCAAAATACTCATTTGCCTAATAATTCTGCACACGATGTACATGGCCGGCATTACCTATGTGCAAGTGGTGCTGTCACACAGGGCGCCGGCCGGCAGACAGCAGAGGAGCCGCCCAGGGAGCAGCAATTCACTTTCACTTTGCTGCTCCTTTGGTGCACAGGCTCCAGCAGAGGGCGCCCTCCCCTCCTCTGTGCCCTGTGTCTGGTCTCCTCCCCTCTGCACATTCTACAGCAGGGGCGCCCTCCAATACTATCTGCTAGGTTTTACCAGTCTTTACCAGAGAGAGAGGGGGGAGGGGCGCCTGCACTGCCGGATATGCTGCTACTGAACACCCTCTGAACTGCAGCCCAGGAAGTAACTGTATGTGAGTATAATGTGCTGTGTGTCATATCTGTAATGTATTATGTGCTGTCTGTATGTGTTATGTATAACATGTGTGTCCTGTATACTGTGCAATATCTAGCTGTCTGTTTATACATCCATTCTGGCTGTCTGTCTATGTATATCTACCTATTATCTATCTGTCTATTATCTATCTATCCCTCTATCTGTCTATTATCTATCTATCTGTCTATCTAGCTATCTCTCTATTATATATCTGTCTATATCTATCTGTGTATCTCTATTATATATCTGTCTGTATCTATCTATTAGCTGTCTAATCTATCTGTCTTATCGTTCTATTTCTCAATTATATATCTGTCTATCCATCTATGTCTCTATTATAGTATATATCTGTCTTTCTATCTGTCTGTCTATCTGTGTGAGGGCTTCTGCTGTGCATAGGAGGCTGTGTGGAGGCTCCTGCTGTGCATAGGAGGCTATATGGGGGCTCCTGCTGTGCATAGGAGGCTGTATGGGGGCTCCTGCTGTGCATAGGAGGCTATGTGGGGGCTCCTGCTGTGCATAGGAGGCTGTGTGGGGGCTCCTGCTGTGCATAGGAGGCTTTGTAGGGGCTCCTGCTGTGCATAGGATCCTGGGGGAGGGGGCTCCTGCTGTGCATAGGATGCTGTGTGGGGCTCCTGCTGTGCATAGGAGGCTGTGTGGGATCTCCTGCTCTGCATAGGAGGCTGTGTGTGGGCTCCTGCTGTGCATATGATGCTGTGTGACGACTCCTGCTGTGTATAGGATGCTGTGTGGGGGCTCCTGCTGTGCATATGATGTTGTGTGGAGGCTCCTGCTGTGTATAGGATGCTGGGGGGGGCTCCTGCTGTGCATAGGAGGCTGTGTGGGGGCTCCTGCTCTGCATAGGAGGCTGTGTGGGGGCTCCTGCTGTGCATAGGAGGCTTTGTGGGGCCTCCTGCTGTGTATAGGAGGCTGTGTGGGGGCTCCTGCTGTGCATATGATGCTGTGTGGGGGCTCCTGCTGTGCATAGGAGGCTTTGTGGGGGCTCCTGCTGTGTATAGGAGGCTGTGTGGGGGCTTCTGCTGTGCATATGATGCTGTGTGGGGGCTCCTGCTGTGCATAGGAGGCTGTGTGGGGGCTCCTGCTCTGCATAGGAGTCTGTGTGGGGGCTCCTGTTGTGCATAGGAGGCTGTGTGGGGGCTCCTGCTTTGTATAGGATGCTGTGTGGGGGCTCCTGCTATGCATAGTAGGCTGTGTGGGGGCTCCTGCTGTGCATAGGAGGCTGTGTGGGGGCTCCTGCTGTGCATAGGAGGCTGTGTGGGGGCTCCTGCTGTGCATATGATACTGTGTGACAGCTCCTGCTGTGCATAGGAAGCTGTGTGGGGGCTCCTGCTGTGCATAGGATGCTGTGTGAGGGCTCCTGCTGTGCATAGGAGGCTGGGAGAGGCTCCTGATGTGCATAGGAGGCTCTGTGGGGGCTCCTGCTGTGCATAAGAGGCTGTGTCGGGGCTCATGCTGTGCATAGGAGGCTGTGTGGGGGCTCCTGCTGTGCATAGGAGGCTTTGTGGGGGCTCCTGCTGTGCATAGGAGGCTCTGTGGGGGCTCCTGCTGTGCATAGGAGGCTGTGTGGGGGCTCCTGCTGTGCATAGGAGGCTGTATGGGGGCTCCTGCTGTGCATAGGATGCTGGGGGAGGGGGCTCCTGCTGTGCATAGGAGGCTGTTGTGGAGGCTCCTGCTGTGTATAGGATGCTGGGGGGGGGGCTCCTGCTGTGCATAGGATGCTGTGTGGGGGCTCCTGCTGTGCATAGGAGGCTTTGTGGGGGCTCCTGCTGTGCATAGGAGGCTGTGTGGGGGGCTCCTGCTGTGCATATGATGCTGTGTGGGGGCTCCTCCTGTGCATAGGAGGCTGTGTGGGGGCTCCTGATGTGCATAGGAGGCTGTGTGGGGGCTCCTGCTGTGTATAGGATGCTGTGTGGGGGTTCCTGCTGTGCATAGGAGGCTGTGTGAGGGCTCCTGCTGTGCATATGATGCTGTGTGACGGCTCCTGCTGTGCTTAGGAGGCTTTGTGGGGGCTCCTGCTGTGCATAGGAGGCTGTGTGACGGCTCCTGCTGTGCATAGGAGGCTTTGTGGGGGCTCCTGCTGTGCATAGGAGGCTGTGTGGGGGCTCCTGCTGTGCATAGGAGGCTGTATGGGGGCTCCTGCTGTGCATAGGATGCTGGGGGAGGGGGCTCCTGCTGTGCATAGGAGGCTGTTGTGGAGGCTCCTGCTGTGTATAGGATGCTGGGGGGGCTCCTGCTGTGCATATGATGCTGTGTGACGGCTCCTGCTGTGCATAGGAGGCTGTGTGGGGGCTCCTGCTGTGCATATGATGCTGTGTGACGGCTCCTGCTGTGCATAGGAGGCTTTGTGGGGGCTCCTGCTGTGTATAGGAGGCTGTGTGGGGGCTCCTGCTGTGCATATGATGCTGTGTGGGGGCTCCTGCTGTGCATAGGAGTCTGTGTGGGGACTCCTGCTGTGCATAGGAGGATGTGTGGGGGCTCCTGCTGTGCATATGATGCTGTGTGGGGGCTCCTGTTGTGCATAGGAGGCTGTGTGGGGGCTCCTGCTTTGTATAGGATGCTGTGTGGGGGCTCCTGCTATGCATAGTAGGCTGTGTGGGGGCTCCTGCTGTGCATAGGGGGCTGTGTGGGGGCTCCTGCTGTGCATAGGAGGCTGTGTGGGGGCTCCTGCTGTGCATATGATAGTGTGTGACAGCTCCTGCTGTGCATAGGAGGCTTTGTGGGGGCTCCTGATGTGCATAGGAAGCTGTGTGGGGGCTCCTGCTGTGCATAGGATGCTGTGTAAGGGCTCCTGCTGTGCATAGGAGGCTGGGAGAGGCTCCTGATGTGCATAGGAGGCTCTGTGGGGGCTCCTGCTGTGCATAGGAGGCTGTGTCGGGGCTCCTGCTGTGCATAGGAGGCTGTGTGGGGGCTCCTGCTGTGCATAGGAGGCTTTGTGGGGGCTCCTGCTGTGCATAGGAGGCTCTGTGGGGGCTCCTGCTGTGCATAGGAGGCTGTGTGGGGGCTCCTGCTGTGCATAGGAGGCTTTGTGGGGGCTCCTGCTGTGCATAGGATGCTGGGGGAGGGGGCTCCTGCTATGCATAGGATGCTGTGTGGGGGCTCCTGCTCTGCATAGGAGGCTGTGTGGGGGCTCCTGCTGTGCATATGATGCTGTGTGACAGCTCCTGCTGTGCATAGGAGGCTTTGTGGGGGCTCCTGCTGTGTATAGGAGGCTTTGTGGGGGCTCCTGCTGTGTATAGGAGGCTGTGTGGGGGCTCCTGCTGTGCATATGATGCTGTGTGGGGGCTCCTGCTGTGCATAGGAGGCTGTTGTGGAGGCTCCTGCTGTGTATAGGATGCTGGGGGGGGGCTCCTGCTGTGCATAGGATGCTGTGTGGGGGCTCCTGCTGTGCATAGGAGGCTGTGTGAGGGCTCCTGCTGTGCATATGATGCTGTGTGGGGGCTCCTGCTGTGCATAGGAGGCTTTGTGGGGGCTCCTGCTGTGCATAGGAGGCTGTGTGGGGGGCTCCTGCTGTGCATATGATGCTGTGTGGGGGCTCCTGCTGTGCATAGGAGGCTGTGTGGGGGCTCCTGCTGTGCATAGGAGGCTGTGTGGAGGCTCCTGCTTTGTATAGGATGCTGTGTGGTGGCTCCTGCTATGCATAGTAGGCTGTGTGGGGGCTCCTGCTGTGCATAGGAGGCTGTGTGGGGGCTCCTGCTGTGCATAGGAGGCTGTGTGGGGGCTCCTGCTGTGCATTTGATACTGTGTGATAGCTCCTGCTGTGCATAGGAGGCTTTGTGAAGGCTTCTGATGTGCATAGGAAGCTGTGTGGGGGCTCCTGCTGTGCATAGGATGCTGTGTGGGGCTCCTGCTGTGCATAGGAGGCTGGGGGAGGCTCCTGATGTGCATAGGAGGCTGTGTGGAGGCGCCTGCTGTGCATAGGAGGCTCTGTGGGGGCTCTTGCTGTGCATAGGAGGCTGTGTGGGGGCTCCTGCTGTGCATAGGAGGCTGTGTGGGGGCTCCTGCTGTGCATAAGATGCTATGTGGGGGCATCTGCTATGCATAGGAGGCTGGGGGGGCTCCTACTGTGCATAGGAGGCTGGGGGGGGCTCCTGATGTGCATAGGAGGCTGGGGGCTCCTGCTGTGCATAGTAGGCTGTGTGGGGGCTCCTGCTGTGCATAGTAGGCTGTGTGGGGGCTCCTGCTGTGAATAGGAGGCTGTGTGGGGGCTCCTGCTGTGAATAGGAGGCTGGGTGGGGGCTCCTGCTGTGCATAGGATGCTATGTGGGGGCTCCTTCTGTGCATAGAAGGCTGCTTGGGGGCTCCTGCTGTGCATTGGAGTCTGCGTGGGGGCTCCTGCTGTGCTTAGGAGCTTGCGTGGGGGTTCCTGCTGTGCTTAGGAGGCTGAGTGGGGGCTCCTGCTGTGCATAGGAGGCTGTGTGGTGGCTCCTGCTGTGCATAGGAGGCTGGGGGGGCTTCTAATGTGCATAGGAGGCTGTGTGGGGGCTCCTGCTCTGCATAGGAGGCTGTGTGGGGCTCCTGCTCTGCATAGGAGGCTGTGTGGCAGCTCCTGCTGTGCATAGGAGGCTGTGTGGGGGCTCCTGCTGTGCATATGATGCTGTGTGACGGCTCCTGCTGTGCATAGGAGGCTGTTGTGGAGGCTCCTGCTGTGTATAGGATGCTGGGAGGGGGCTCCTGCTGTGCATAGGATGCTGTGTGGGGGCTCCTGCTGTGCATAGGAGGCTGTGTGAGGGCTCCTGCTGTGCATATGATGCTGTGTGGGGGCTCCTGCTGTGCATAGGAGGCTTTGTGGGGGGCTCCTGCTGTGCATATGATGCTGTGTGGTGGCTCCTGCTATGCATAGTAGGCTGTGTGGGGGCTCCTGCTGTGCATAGGAGGCTGTGTGGGGGCTCCTGCTGTGCATAGGAGGCTGTGTGGGGGCTCCTGCTGTGCATTTGATACTGTGTGACAGCTCCTGCTGTGCATAGGAGGCTTTGTGGGGGCTTCTGATGTGCATAGGAAGCTGTGTGGGGGCTCCTGCTGTGCATAGGATGCTGTGTGGGGGCTCCTGCTGTGCATAGGAGGCTGGGGGAGGCTCCTGATGTGCATAGGAGGCTGTGTGGAGGCGCCTGCTGTGCATAGGAGGCTCTGTGGGGGCTCTTGCTGTGCATAGGAGGCTGTGTGGGGGCTCCTGCTGTGCATAGGAGGCTGTGTGGGGGCTCCTGTTGTGCATAAGATGCTATGTGGGGGCATCTGCTATGCATAGGAGGCTGGGGGGGCTCCTACTGTGCATAGGAGGCTGGGGGGGGGGGCTCCTGATGTGCATAGGAGGCTGGGGGCTCCTGCTGTGCATAGTAGGCTGTATGGGGGCTCCTGCTGTGCATAGTAGGCTGTGTGGGGGCTCCTGCTGTGAATAGGAGGCTGTGTGGGGGCTCCTGCTGTGAATAGGAGGCTGGATGGGGGCTCCTGCTGTGCATAGGAGGCTATGTGGGGGCTCCTGCTGTGCATAGAAGGCTGCTTGGGGGCTCCTGCTGTGCATTGGAGTCTGCGTGGGGGCTCCTGCTGTGCTTAGGAGCTTGCGTGGGGGTTCCTGCTGTGCTTAGGAGGCTGAGTGGGGGCTCCTGCTGTGCATAGGAGGCTGTGTGGTGGCTCCTGCTGTGCATAGGAGGCTGGGGGGGCTTCTAATGTGCATAGGAGGCTGTGTGGGGGCTCCTGCTCTGCATAGGAGGCTGTGTGGGGCTCTTGCTCTGCATAGGAGGCTGTGTGGCAGCTCCTGCTGTGCATAGCAGTCCTTATAGGGGCTCCTGCTGTGTATAGAAGGCTGGTGGGGGGTTTCTGCTGTGCATAGGAAGCTGTGTGGCGGTTCCTGCTATGCATGAGATGCTGTGTGGCGGCTCCTGCTGTGCATAGCAGGCTGTGTGTGGGCTTCTGCTGTGTATAGGAGGCCATGTGGGGGCTCCTGCTGTGCATAGGAGGCTGCATGGGGGCTCCTGCTGTGCATAGAAGGCTGCATGGGGGCTACTGCTGTGCATAGGAGCCTGCGTGGGGGCTGCTGCTGTGCATAGGAGCCTGCGTGGGGGCTCCTGCTGTGCTTAGGAGCCTGTGTGGGGGTTCCTGCTGTGCTTAGGAGGCTGTGTGGGGGCTCCTGCTGTGCATAGGAGGCTGTGTGGGGGCTCCTGCTGTACATAGGAGGCTGGAGGGGCTCTTGCTCTGCATAGGATGCTGCGTGCGGGCTCCTGCTGTGCATAGGAGGCTGTTTGGGGGCTCCTGCAGGTATTTGCATATAGTTGTAGTGTGGCTTCTAGATTTAACTCCTGCGGACCCCAGACACCCCAGTTCGACCCTGCATCCATTTAACTTTTATATACTATCTATGTGTGTGTCATGTATGTGGTGTAATTTATGCAGTGGCAAAATGACTGGGCCTGTGGGTGATGGGGCCATTGCTATTTCCCTGATTTCATGGTTGAACACCATTGAGGAGCGGATGGCCACTAGCTCCCTGTTTCGCCCTTGCTCTGCAGCTGTGGGTCCCAGATAGGTGTAATGACATCATTGGGAGCCTGGGACGTGATGCCAATGTGCCCTGCAGCTGCGGTTAGAGTGGGTGCAGAGCATGTGTAGGGGGTATTAGATACATATTTTTTATACACCCTACATATACCCTGTACCTGTCACGTATAATGTGTAATGTAATGTAATTCTGAATATTCACCTGCCATATCCTAAAGGTATGTAATATGTGCTGTGTTAGGATTTCACTTGCCGTTCGAGTAGTAGAGATTTGCAATGTGTGGTCATCTGCCGAATGACGTCTCCTGTTTCTCTCAAGTTGAAAATTATAACCATGAGAGAAGCAGGAGGAGACGTCATTCTGCAGATGACACAGAGTCTGCAAATCACTGGTGAGCGATCACACGACCACTCAAATTGGCAAATGAAATCCTGATAGCGTATATTACACACTTTGGAGATCCGGCCGGTCAATGTGCAGAATGTCAAACCCAGGGGCGATACCTGTCAGTCTAGGGCAGCAGAGCAGAGAGAAGCAGAATATTCTGCAGAATGTCACATGATTTGGCGTGGATTTATCTTACAACTTTTCCAACAAAATTATTTGCAGCATTGCCAGCTGGTGTGAGCCCAGACTGATTAATAAAGGGATTACAGTATATGTGCCATAGCTCTTCCATACACAGTGCCCCTCCCTCATGGTGTGTATGTGGTACTGCACCTCATTCTGCTTATGTCATTGGAGCTGAGAGGCAGCGACACATACACAGCACCCCCGTCCTTATGGTGTGTATGTGGTACTGCACCTCAGTCTGTTCAGGTCAATAGAGCTGAGAGTCTTGTTTACTAAGGGAGTATTTCTTAAACATTATAACTTATGGGTTTACATGCAGGTTTATTAAGTGGTTACCAACAGTCTCATATCCTGGGGTCATTTTGTTTGGAGTGATGACGTGCGGTTACTATAGGGTGCAGCATATCGGATGTAACGTCAAACGCCCGGGAGTTTTCAAAGGTATTTAAAGAGACCATTTGACAGCAGACGGCGTACCACTGGCCACCTAGCACATCTGAATATTGCGGTGTGCGTTCATACATACCTGCCATTGCAGGCTGTGTTTATTTAGTCTCCCCTGTTACATACCTGTCATTGCAGGCTGTATTTATCAACTTAATCTCCCCTGATGAACTCTCTGTTTAAACTTGAGAGGGAAACGCGTTGGGACGGTCCTTATCTATTCAGGGTAGTTTGCATTACTTGGATGCTGCCCTTGTCAGGGCGTAAGCAACTACATGGGGCACGACAGGGGTTAGGACTGCACATTTTATCTGGATCCTGCCTCTGAGTAACCCTCTAATCCGCCTGCATCATCATCCGAATTGGTGGCATTTGGTCTGCCCGTGGTGAACAATTGGGTGAGATCTATCCCTTTTTTGTATATAATTTGTGTGTTTTTGCACAATTTTGCACTGCACTTTATGGATTGATTTTAAAGTGATAAATTAAAAGTTATATTTTAGTCCTTGCTCTGTTAGATTATCGATTCAGGACTTTGGCAACACTTGTCTGCTTGGCAGAATTGTACTTATATTTCAATGGAGCTGAGAGGCAGAGACACCTACAACCTGAGGACTCTTTATTATGTAGAAAGCAGAGATTTTTTCTAATTTCTTACATTCCCCTTTAACATCTGTATTTTGGACTTTTTGGTCCACAGTACACGCAGCATCGGCCGTCGGATCCATGGTGCCTTGTCTGGTATCATCTGGTACATTTATGCACAGGATTTGTATAGTAGATGCTGATCCCACCAATGGGGCCACGAGGTGCGCTGCTCTCAGTCCAGAGACGCAGAACTCGCAAGTGTACAGGAATTTATACCATCTCTCCACGAAGACCATCAGCGCCTCATTCTCCAGATATATGTGCGCCCCATGGGTGAGATCCGCATGTACCATCCATGATGTAATATCCAGGGATACTGCATAAATGGACAAAATCAGAAGACCCCTATAAGAACGAGATCAGACGTGGTGACATTAATGTGGATTTGAGATGCAGATTCTCCAGCACAAATCTGGAGGACTTTATTGTACATTTGAAGAGATTAATTTTCTTAGGATATAAAAAAATGGCCTCCTGTCCTCATTTGTGTCCTGGGAAACTGGGTAAAAAAATCAGTAGGGTGGGGGCACCAAAGGGCAGTTTTGCACAGGGCGCTATTCAGGCTAAGGCCGGCCCTGGCCCCATACATGGTAAGGCTATGTGCGCACGTTGCGTAAATTCATGCAGTTACGCTGAGCTTTGCAGCGCAGCGTAACTGCATGCGTCCTGCGTCCCCTGCACAGTCTATGGAGATTGTGCAGGGGGCAGGGGCCGTGCGCACGTGGCATCTCAGAGCGCAGTAGCCGAAGCGCTGCGCAAAAAGAAGTGACATGTCACTTCTTTCCTGCGCTTTGCCGGCAGCTCCTGCTCTGTCTATGGGAGGAGCTGCAGGCAGAGCGCATGGAATCGGCGCTCACTACGGACATTTCTGCAGCGATCTAAAGCGCACATGTGCTCTTCAGATCGCTGCAGAAATATCTGCAGGGCTAGTACGCAACGTGCGCACATAGCCTAATAATGCCACCACTGTGCCCCTTACATGGTAAAATGCCTCCTTTGTGCCCTCTAGATGGTAAAAAATATTAATCTCGCCTCCCCAACACACAGTATGATGCAACTACACCTCCCCTATAG